>NW_018407484.1:0-503 GCF_002113885.1 Mizuhopecten yessoensis
AATGGTAGAGACAGCAAACCATATATGTCATTGCTTGTAATGAAGCTATGGATACACTTCGACTACAACAAGTAATTTTAGGGTTCATCCACGCACCTTAGGCCTTAGTATAGGTTAATATAATTGAAAAGCGTGTATTTGAGATTCCAACCATACAACCAAATATATGTGCTTGCATGGCACGAAGAAACAATTCCAATCATGGATGCACCTTGGGTCTAGCCCCATTAATAAACATGTATTTGCCTATAGAAAGGCATTAATGGAAATAAATTATTTCTAAAAGACTCTGGATGATCATGGCAATGTAAACACATATTAGTGATGACAAAAGATGAAAAAAACTGAGCAGTCCTAAATGCGGAGGTAATTTATTAACGCATCTGTCCTGTTAAGGCGAAAACTGGCCAGAAAAATGTTTCAACAAAATATAACACTTCAATTCAACCGTACTTGAGTATAATTGTATGTTTACTTGATGGCAATATCGTAAAATTAAAAAA
>NW_018407484.1:2047-2733 GCF_002113885.1 Mizuhopecten yessoensis
GTCAATATCATTTTATCTCATATCAAAATTTAACTATTTTTCAAGAACTGTATTTACACGGAGTAATTTTTCGAAATGATCCTGTTTGTAGGGAGTGCATGATCCGTCGCTACCACTGACCATACCATGTAAAATTGTAATGCAACCAAAAGATTGCGAATAATGTATGCAGAAAAACACTGTCATGTCAGATATCGGTACTGTAAGACACAAAATACATAACAGCGGATCCAGCAGAATAGGACCCCTGCCCCCCCCCCCTACCCCCCGTAGAAAAACACCACACATACACTTGATCGATTTTTTTTTCTCAGGCCAGAAACCTAAACACACCGATAGTTTTATTGATTGTCTACATGCTTTTTGCCTCGATACCTCTTTTAATATGTAGTATAATGAATTAATCAGATAGAAACCAGTTCGTTCCCTTCATGGTATACAATATAGCAGATATACAATGCTAGAAAACAAGAACAATCTACATAGAAAGATTACATGCAATAAATAATTCCAATCCTTCCCAGGACTAGCCATACAACTGATAATCTGGCACGGGGTCACCACTCCAGATTTCCATATTTTGTCCATACGTCTCTGGTATTCTCTATCTCTTTTCTATACTTCAACGGATTTAATTTTTGTTGTTATGTATTATTCTTTTAGAAATATATAAACTGATAAGAAAA
>NW_018407485.1:0-503 GCF_002113885.1 Mizuhopecten yessoensis
CGTAATTCAAAGCCGCAGCAATTCCCGACCTTCTAGACAAAGTTTTTATAGTGTCAGCATATTTCATGAGAGCTGAAATAGCCTGGGGGTGGAATTGGACATAAATTGAAACGAATATATGAAAGGCTGATAGCCATTGTTCCACAGATTTAATCTGTGATGATTTTTGTTTGGGAACTAATGCTAATTCATTGTTGTGGAACTGAAGTTTGAAGTGGTCCGAATCAGAAGATTTTTGGAGCAACAGGCCAAAATCAAGGTACTCCCCAGCCAAAATTTTGGCTTTTAATTTAGCATCAATATGCATGTCCAGAGGTCGGGAAATGCTGTGGCAAGTCTCAAAACCATTCTCACCCGTAAAATTTGACAACACCTGTGATAATGGGTTATTAATGTTCATTGTTGGTGTTGTAGCAGGCATGGTCAGGGGATCCATAGAACTCAAAGGCAGGAAATGACCACTTGTATGAGGGGGGATAATATCAGTTGCTGAATTAGCTGGT
>NW_018407485.1:4256-7429 GCF_002113885.1 Mizuhopecten yessoensis
GATTAGACTTTATAGTTCCAATATATCTTTATTGTATAACTTACCACATCTGCAAATTTTATAACTCACCACGTCAGCAAATTGTATCACAGCAAAAACACACTTCGTTTTACTCCTACAAATATAATGTAATTCAGTTAACACGCCTGAAACGTCTGTACGTATATAGCTATACGTTACCCGAATACCGTCATGATGTTGTGTTAAATTAACTAATACTAAACATGTAATGGTCATAACAATGGGCTTCATTTAGTGCGAATGGAGGTTTACTAGCCATGACGTTCGACTAAAGCAACTGTAGCTAAACGTGTATTTCTCATTCTGTCGAAGAGTGACTAAATATTTTCTTGCCATAAATGTGTTCTTAAATAAATGTGATGAGATATTCAGGTAAATGCACGTTAACTTGTGATGCCGTAGGGCTTAACTTTGTGTAACGACACGTTAACTTGTAATGTCGTGGGACCTAACTTTGTCTAACAACACGTTAACTTGTAATGCCGTAGGACCTAACTTTGTCTAACAACACGTTAACTTGTAATGTCGTAGGACCTAACTTTGTGTAACGACACGGTAACTTGTAATGTCGTAGGACCTAACTTTGTGTAACGACACGTTTACTTGTAATGTCGTACGACCTTACTTTGTGTAACGACACGTTAACTTGTAATGTCGGAGGACCTAACTTTGTGTAACAACACGTTAACTTGGAATGTCGTAGGATATAACTTTGTGTAACAACACGTTAACTTGTAATGTCGTAGCACCTAACTTTGTGTAACGACACGTTTACTTGTAATGTCGTAGGACCTAACTTTGTGTAACGACACGTTAACTTGTAATGTCGGAGGACCTAACTTTGTGTAACGACACGGTAACTTGTAATGTCGTAGGACCTAACTTTGTGTAACGACACGTTTACTTGTAATGTCGTAGGACCTAACTTTGTGTAACGACACGTTAACTAGTAATGTCGTAGGACCTAACTTTGTGTAACAACACATTAACTTGTAATGCCGTAGGACCTAATTTTGTGTAACAACACGTTAACTTGTAATGTCGTAGGACCTAACTTTTTGTAACAACACGTTAACTTGTAATGTCGTAGGACCTAACTTTGTGTAACGACACGTTTACTTGTAATGTCGTAGGACCTAACTTTGTGTAACGACACGTTTACTTGTAATGTCGTAGGACCTAACTTTGTGTAACGACACGTTAACTAGTAATGTCGTAGGACCTAACTTTGTGTAACAACAAGTTAACTTGTAATGGCGTAGGACCTAACTTTACAAGTAAACGTGTTGTTACACAAAGTTAGGTCCTACGGCATTACAAGTTAACGTGTTGTTAGACAAAGTTAGGTCCCACGACATTACAAGTTAACGTGTCGTTACACAAAGTAAGGTCCCACGACATTACAAGTAAACGTGTCGTTACTCAAAGTTAGGTCCTACGACATTACAAGTTAACGTGTCGTTACAGAAAGTTAGGTCCTACGACATTACAAGTTAACGTGTTGTTACACAAAATTAGGTCCTACGGCATTACAAGTTAATGTGTTGTTACACAAAGTTAGGTCCTACGACATTACAAGTAAACGTGTTGTTACACAAAGTAAGGTCCTACGGCATTACAAGTTAATGAGTTGTTACACAAAGTTAGGTCCTACGACATTACAAGTTAATGTGTTGTTACACAAAGTTAGGTCCTACGACATTACAAGTTAACGTGTTGTTACACAAAGCTAGGTCCTACGGCATTACAAGTTAACGTGGTGTTACACAAAGTTAGGTCCTACGACATTACAAGTTAACGTGTTGTTACACAAAGTTAGGTCCTACGACCTTACAAGTAAACGTGTTGTTAGACAAAGTAAGGTCCTACGACATTACAATCTAATGTGTTGTTAGACAAAGTAAGGTATTACGACATTACAAGTTAACGTGTTGTTACACAAAGTTAGGTCCTACGACATTACAAGTAAACGTGTTGTTAGACAAAGTAAGGTCCTACGACATTACAATCTAATGTGTTGTTAGACAAAGTAAGGTCTTACGACATTACAAGTTAACGTGTTGTTACACAAAGTAAGGTCCTACGACATTACAATCTAATGTGTTGTTAGACAAAGTTAGGTCCTACGGCATTACAAGTTAACGTGTTGTTACACAAAGTTAGGTCCTACGGCATTACAAGTTAATGTGTTGTTACACAAAGTTAGGTCCTACGGCATTACAAGTAAATGTGTTGTTACAGTAAATGTGTAAGTAGTACTTAACACTACTGGTCAATACTAGATAGTACTTAACACTACTGGTCAGTATTATATAGTACTTAACACTACTGGTCAGTATTAAGTGGTACTTAACACTACTGATCTGTACTAGATAGTACTAAACACTACTCGTCAGTATTAAGAAGTACTTAACACTACTGGTCAGTACTAGATAGTACTTAACACTACTGGTATAACACTACTGGTCAGTATTATATAGAACTTAACACTACTGGTATAACACTACTGGTCAGTATTATATAGTACTTAACACTAATGGTCAGTATTATATAGTACTTAGCACTACTGGTATGACACTACTGGTCAGTATTATATAGTACTTAACACTATTGGTATAATACTACTGGTCAGTACTAGATAGTACTTAACCCTACTGGTATAACACTACTGGTCAGTATTATATAGTACTTAACACTATTGGTATAATACTACTGGTCAGTACTAGATAGTACTTAACACTACTGGTATAACACTACTGGTCAGTATTAAGTAGTACTTAACACTACTGGTCAGTATTATATAGTACTTAACACTAATGGTCAGTATTATATAGTACTTAGCACTACTGGTATAACACTACTTGTCAGTATTATATAGTACTTAACACTAATGGTCAGTATTATATAGTACTTAGCACTACTGGTATAGCACTACTGGTCAGTATTATATAGTACTTAACACTAATGGTCAGTATTATATAGTACTTAGCACTCCTGGTATAACACTACTGGTCAGTATTAAGTAGTACTTAACAGTACTGGTCTGTACTAGATAGTACTTAACACTACTGGTCAGTACTAGATAGTACTTATCACTACTGGTCAGTATTAAATACAAATTAAAACTTGTTTTAATGTAATTTATGCAGTCA
>NW_018407485.1:8972-90072 GCF_002113885.1 Mizuhopecten yessoensis
TTACTGGGCCCACTTGTCTAAGATTTCCCATAGACAATACATTGCTTGAGATTTTCCTTAACTTTGAGATGTTTTATACAAGTGACCCCTGGTCAGCAGTAGATAGTAGACTGATTAGCATTCCTCTACTTACGTCTGGCAGGAAGTCCGGACGAATCGGAAGAACTGGACATACATTCCGGGAGATCGTTTGTGTTTTGGTTGTCCTAGACGGCGATAGATGATCTCCAATAGGACCATGGTGGTTACCTACAACAACAAATAATGACTTCAAATAGCACTTTCTGTTCTGCTAGATACTGCAAGACTGTACTGGTCACATATAACACTGCCGTTAACATACCCGTATAAGCCGTTGTGTGTACAACAGAACCGCCGTTAAGGGTAAGAATGTTTGGTCCCCGGGTTACACATATTACGGTGTTTTGTAATTGGTATTTGTGCGTTTCTAGATAGTGTATTAAGAAAGCTATATAAGATGTATACGCTTTTGATTTCTGTAAACTTAAAGTAAGCCAAATTTATTTCTTTGGGGAAAAGTTATGATATATATCTTTCAATCAAGTAGTTGCACTGCTGCTTTTGTTACCAAGAGTGATTGCCATCACAGTGTAATATTCACATTTATGTAATTGGTTCTTTGCTCGTGTACTGCCTACTGCCTCCTAATCAGGGCATGCAGTAGACCCTTGAGAGTATGTTATTGACTCCCCTTAATTTGATTGGACTTGTGGGTTTATTTAAGCATTGTAGCGCGCATTATGATTTGTTTGCTTGGAAAGCTGTGTCATTCAAATAGATCATAAATACCATACAAAAACAGTTCAATACTTATATTTACGTTTTCTCTGTCTCTTATGTTCTTTTTTAACTTATAATTTATATTCAAAATTAAAAATGCCCGCCTTATCGACAGTCAACACAATTTCGTTCAATAGTTTGAACAGCGTATTGTCGCGTGCTGATTGGCAAACAAAGTAGTACTTTGAAATTTTAACAAACACTTCAATTTTATTCCACAATTCAGTATCAATACAATTGCGTATGCTATGTCTATAGGGTGATTTAAGTTTATCAATAGAANTACAGTGAACACCGTAAATCCGACCTTGCCCTCCATGAGGGAGTTATTTTTGGAAGTTTTTGTGAAGAATCCAGGCGTGAATGTATTTGTTGATTGTATGGGAACCTGACAACAGTCGGTAGATTCTATAACAGCCTCGTTATTTGACCTGTCATCAGAATTAAACTGAGGAACCGTGGATGCGAACCGCGTGAAACTGATAGCGTTTGAAGTGAGTGATCTTGCGACGGAGCACAGGTTCGTTACAAATGTCTGAAATGTTTATGTGTGCTGGACTCATATCAGTAGGTTTGTAACATATGTGTCAGTAGGTCTATAGAATATGTGTATTTCAGACATTTGTAACGAACCCCTGTTGACCAGTGCAGTGTAACAGACATATTTCTGATAAATTGCATGAGCGTTAAAATTGTGCCCATTGCCGGCATTGGTGATTTCAACCGATGTGCATTTTGTACGATATTGCAGACCTTGGTCTTGTTTTCGTTGTAATAAAAGTGTATTTTTATTTTATTTTTTATTATACACATAAATTTACAATGACATTGTCAAATCTCACAATGCCCAGCGATATTTCAGCAGCCGTCATGTTTATTTATATTGGATATTGTAGTTCCGGTCAGTGTTGTATTAATACGCTAAGAATTGTGTCTCGTGATGCATGGTAATTAAAGTCCCATCAACGACACAGTTTTCAAAGAGGCTATATAGTGACAATGCCATGCAAATGTAAATATAGTGACATGTCTACCATAATTGGCTACGTATATACATATTGAATCTGAGTAGATTATAAACAGGTAAGTGGACATCCGTCGTGTATTTTCTATAGATAGTATATGTGTGAAATGAGTGATTGCCTTAATTCAAAATTACACCTTTTTTTTCAGTCTATACAAAATATGTGTGTTTCCTGATGCATTGTAGGTTGATTCTGGCAATGTGTAATTTATTATTATTGTTAATTATTTAACTCTTTTTCAATATCTTTGAATTGGTGATGATGGCAAACAGGAAACAAACATATGTTATATTAGTTTCAAAGACATGCCAGTTTTATTGATGGAGGTAAACAGTCTAGCAGGTAGAAACTGGCAATTGGCAATTTAACCTCAAATTCTCACAATAGTAGAAAAATGATAATTGTAATGTATGCATAAGCCTCCAAGGCATCAAGAGTTGTTCCCCTTGATAATGTTACGCTTCAAGCGTCTCTGTAACTTAGAAGGTTCTTGAATAAACATGGCGGCCTGAAACACGTTTCCAGTGTCTCTGGATTCTCTTCAATTATTACTGCTAAACGCAGTCTGTAAACGTTACATGGTGTCAGAAACGTTGATCTGAACCAACCATGTCTGCTACGCCATTTGACCAACCACGTCTGGATTGGGGAGCCGGCGATCAGTACCAGGAATTTCTCCGATTCCGACAGCACGTGGCGTTCTGTTTCAAAGGCCCGCTCGCCAAGGCCGAAAATGCTGACAAGGCAGGATGGATCGGAATGTGGATAGGACAAGAAGGTAGGGAGATATATAAGACCTTCACATGGGAAAATGATCATGATACAGATGATCCTGTTAAAATATTGGACAAACTAGATGTTTACATCAGACCCAAGAAAAACAAACGAATTGCTCGTTACAAACTCCATCAAATAAAACAAACTGAATCTGAGACATTTGATAATTTTGTCAAAGACCTGAAGTTATTGGCAATGGATTGCGAATACACAGACAGTAATGATGTGTTGATAGACCTGATCATCGCTGGTGTTAAACACAAAAAGGTACAAGAACGTTTACTTGATCAAGGTCAAGACATTACCCTTACCAAAGCTATACAGATAGGTCAACAATACGAACTTTCTCAAGCTCAGGTTAAAATGATGCGAGGTGAGGAAATATTGAAACTTAACTGTACAAAACAACACAAAAAACCAGCCAGCAAAATCAAGAAACCAGTAAGCCCAAATTTAAAGCCATCACAAACACCGAAAACATATCAGTCAAACAACTACAGGAATAAGTCAAACTCCGGTAACATTTGTGGGAGCTGTGGTTTTACTCATGACAGTGGAAAGTGTCCAGCAAAGGGAAGTACCTGTAACTATTGTAAAGGACAAGACCACTGGAAGAAAATGTGCAGGAAAAGACTAAGGAACAAAGTACACAGTATTCAGTCTGATGAATATGAGACAGATGATGATGAACTGTTGACAATAAACACCACTACAGTCACTGATGTTAGTGTCATAGATGACAAGTGGGTCACAACTCTCAACATAAATGGAGAAGATGTGAAGTTTCGCATTGACACAGGAGCAAGAGTCAGTATTCTTACAAAGAATCAGATTGACAACATGTCAGGAATCCGTCACATAAAGGATTCTCACAGAACACTGAAGTCATTCAGTAATCACAGGATTAAGCCTGTAGGATCTGTTACATTACCTGTCAAATATGGTAGTCGGAAAGATGAAATAAACTTTGAAATTGTGGACATTGACCAAGAGAACATAATCAGTGGTGATTCAGCTGTATTACTCGGTCTACTACAAGTTCCACCAGACAACTCCTTGAGCACAGATCCTGTGTTAGTACTCAGTTCAACTCCTGCTGAGGATGAGTTAACTCGTGACTTTCCTGATTTAGTCAAGACTACAGGAACTCTGCCAGGAGAGTACAGTCTCTCTATTGATAAATCAGCAGAAGGTGTAATTCATCCAGTGCGTAAACTACCTGCAGCTATTAAGCCCAAAGCCATAGAGAAACTCAGAGAAATGGAGGGAAACGGATACATCACTCGAGTCGACAGGCCGACTGAATGGGTCAGTTCAATGGTAGTCAGTGTCAAAGGAGACAAGATTAGAATATGTATTGATCCACGAGATCTCAATAGAGCTATACAAAGGGAACACCACCCTATGAAAACGATTGAGGAGGTCATAACAGATATCCCAGATGCCAAGATATTTTCAGTTCTGGATGCAAAGTCAGGCTTCTTACAGATACAACTGGATGAGGCATCATCTTATCTTACTACGTTCAACACACCAATAGGAAGATACCGTTGGTTACGCTTACCATTTGGAATCAAGTCTGCCCCTGAGATCTACCAGAAAATCATGGACAACATGATTGCAGGTATAGATGGTGCATTTGCCATCATTGATGACATTCTGATAGCTGGGAGAGATGCTAAGGATCATGACAGGATCTTGCGTCAGGTCGTAGAGAGAGCCACCAGCTACAACTTGAAGTTGAACTTTCAAAAATGTAAAATCCGTCAAAGGTCAGTACCGTACATGGGACATGTCATCACAGATTGTGGTCTGAAACCTGATCTGGAGAAGGTTAGAGCTATCATTGGAATGCCTACACCAAAAGACAAGGAGGGGATTCGTAGATTCTTGGGATTGGTTCAATATCTATCCAAGTTTGTCCCAAATCTCAGTCAGGTTGACGCCCCCCTGAGAGTCCTTCTGAAGTCAGATACAGAGTTTCAGTGGAATCATGAACAGAATGAGAGCTTCATCAAGCTTAAACAAATCTGCAGTGAACCCCCAGTACTAGCTTTTTACAATGTTAGGAAACCGGTAGAGATTGAGTGTGATGCAAGCAAAGATGGGCTAGGAGCTGTCCTAATACAGGAAGGTCGAGTTGTCGCCTATGCCTCTAGATCGCTAACAGAGACAGAAAAACGATACGCACAGATTGAAAAGGAAATGCTCTCAATAGTGTACAGTTGTAGCAAGTTTCACAGCTACATATTTGGAAAAGAGGTAACCGTCTACTCTGATCACAAACCTCTTGAGACACTATTCCGAAAGACACTCCTATCTGCCCCGATGAGGATTCAGAGAATGATGATCAGATTGCAGTGGTATGATTTATCTGTTGTATACCGCAAAGGCAAGGAAATGCATGTATCAGATGCATTGTCGCGCGCATTTCTACCTCCAAGAGTCATTGAAGAGGAGGAGGAAAAATCTGAGATTATCAGCATGATATCGGTCAGTGCTAGTAAGTACACCGAAATTCAGTCAGCAACACGCAGTGAACTCCAGATATTGATGGACACTATACACAAAGGATGGCCAGACTCGAAAAATGAGGTCTACATTGAGGCAAAACCTTACTGGGATTCCAGAGATCAACTCTCAGTACTAGATAGCATTGTCTATAAAGGCAGCAGGATAGTCATTCCACCCAGCATGAGGAAAGAAATGTTGAGTCTCATTCACAAATCTCACCTTGGGATTGCAAAGTGTAAAAGCCGTGCGAGAGAGGTTATGTATTGGCCATGCATGAATGCAGATATAGAGGACACTGTCAGTAACTGTTCGTTGTGCGCCGAACATCAGAAACTACAAGGTGCGGAGCCCTTAAGGCCCACTCCTACACCTGATCTTCCATACAGTCATGTAGGTTGTGACATCTTTGAGTTCGAGTCCAGGAAGTATTTACTACTCGTTGACTATTATTCAAAGTATATAGATGCTGTCAAACTAGTATCTGAAACTACTACTTCAGTCATTGAGGTCATGAAGTCTGTATTTGCCTGCCACGGGCTACCCAGGAAACTACGATCTGACAACGGACCGCAGTTTACATCAGCAGAATTCAAGAAATTCTGTCAAACCAATGAAATTATACATGAAACATCAAGTCCACACTTCCAGAGTTCCAATGGAGAAGCAGAAAGAGCCATTCAGACCGTGAAACAGTTATGGAGAAAAGCAGATGACAAAGAGTTTGCATTGTTAGACTATCGCACAACACCCTTAGAAGGTATAAACCTGTCACCATCTCAACTCTTGATGAACAGACGTCCCAGGAATGCACTACCAGCCTCAGAGAACATCTTAAAACCATCAACATATGACAGTAAGAAAGTCAAACAACACATGGACGCACAAAAGGCTAAGCAGAAAGTCTTCTATGATCAAAGAAGAGGAGTGAAAGAGTTGTCTCCCCTTGAAGATGGAACAGAGATCAGAATGAAAACTCCAGGTACAAAGGCATTAACACCAGGAACTGTTGTTCAAAAGTCAGATAAGCCTAGGTCATACATTGTCAGGAGTAATGAAAGCGGAAGGTTGTTTCGGAGAAATCGTAAACATCTGCGTAAGAGCACAGAAACTGCAAACTACACACAAGGTCGGTGGCAGGGAGATGAGATGGAGGATATGAGTTCGAGTCCCAACACAGAACTCCAAACAGACATGTCAACATCAGTAGGGAACGAAGGTAACAGTTCTTCGCCAACAGAGCCAAATCCAGTTGTTACCCGGTCAGGAAGAATTGTAAACCCACCTAAGAGACTTGATTTGTAAATAGTGCTATTGAAGAAAAGTGTTAAGTGACATTTTCAGTGATTTATTTATGTTGCAGCAGCACTGTGTTAAAGGGCACAATAATCCCTGTGCTGTATGGCAGAACAAGAGTTCTGAATAACTTTTAGTTTATTAGTTGTTATGTAAAATTTCATTATTTCTCTTGATATTAATATCTACAAAGTAACCACAGTTTTAGAGACTGATAAGTTGGATAGGTTATCACAGACTGTGCTAAAACAAAAACAAACAAAAAAAGAACTCTGCAAATTTTATTATGTCTCAAAAATTCTTTATTACATAAGTTCATTTAATTGTTAGTAATACACTGTACTTCACATGGATATGTTCTGATAAGTAGATTATAACTGATTACATATGTTGTACATCATATTACTTTTCTTCTTAAAGTAAAGGGGATGTAATGTATGCATAAGCCTCCAAGGCATCAAGAGTTGTTCCCCTTGAAAATGTTACGCTTCAAGCGTCTCTGTAACTTAGAAGGTTCTTGAATAAACATGGCGGCTTGAAACACGTTTCCAGTGTCTCTGGATTCTCTTCAATTATTACTGCTAAACGCAGTCTGTAAACGTTACAATAATGACATTAATAGGAGTTTTGTATGTGGATGCTTACATCCTCCTAGCTACCTGCAGTAGGAATTGACTGCATACTGAAGATGGCTGTTAGTGGAATGTAGCCCAAATTAGTGGTTGTCTCCAAGGTGATAAAACAGTTAATGTATATGCATTGAACCAGAAATACTGTCAGGATATACCATACTTATTGTTTCTTTGATTGATGCATACTATTCATACACAGTATTGTTATGGCAATGATGAACTGTCGGCAATTCTTCTTCATTTGATTCAAAGATGATAGGGAATGGGAAATATAGGACAAATTCAGCACCTGCCATCTTGATAATCAGACTCTTGTAAAGACTTGGCCAAAATATTCTTGGAATAGGTTTATAATTGTCCCAAAATAGTAAAATCCAAAATTTACAAAAATAGAAATTATTTTCCCAAATTAAATTCATATTGTCCTTCTTATACCCCACATGAACATCCATGCCAAAAATTAGGACAATAACACATGATCTGACTGAACTGTAGACCACTGAAGAAACTTGCACCAAAACTTTAACCGGACGGACGCAAACGTTACACCATAATACCCCCGTCGAATATCGGCGTATAAACAGCTGCACAAGGCTATTCTTCGTAGCATATGAATGCATCGAGACACTACTCAAATTCTTTAGAAAACAGAATACTAAAATAGGGAAAGATGTACATACAGATTAACAGGAGAATGAATACACAGATTAACAGGAGAATGTATACACAGATTAACAGGAGAATGTACACACAGATTAACAGAAAGATGTATACACAGATTAACAGGAGAATGTATACACAGATTAAAAGGAAGATGTATACATAGATTAACAGGAAGATGTATACACAGATTAACAGGAGGATGTATACACAGATTAACAGGAAGATGTATACAAAGATTAACAGGAGAATGTATACACAGATTAAAAGGAAGATGTATACATAGATTAACAGGAAGATGTATACACAGATTAACAGGAGAATGTATCCACAGATTAACAGGAGAATGTATACACAGATTAACGGGAGAATGTATACATAGATTAACAGGAGGATGTATACATAGATTAACAGGAAGATGTATACACAGATTAACAGGAGGATGTATACACAGATTAACAGGAGAATGTATACACAAATTAACAGGAGAATGTATACACAGATTAACAGGAAGATGTATACACAGATTAACAGGCGAATGTATACACAGATTAACAGGAGAATGTATACACAAATTAACAGGAGAATGTATACACAGATTACCGGGAGAATGTATACACAGATTAACAGGAGAATGTCTACATAGATTAACAGGAGGATGTATACACAGATTAACAGGAAGATGTATACACAGATTAACAGGAAGCTGTATACACAGATTAACAGGAGAATGTATACACAGATTAAAAGGAAGATGTATACATAGATTAACAGGAAGATGTATACACAGATTAACAGGCGAATGTATACACAGATTAACAGGAGAATGTATAAACAGATTAACAGGAGAATGTATACACAGATTAACAGGAAGATGTATACATAGATTAACAGGAGAATGTATACACAGATTAAAAGGAAGATGTATACATAGATTAACAGGAAGATGTATACACAGATTAACAGGCGAATGTATACACAGATTAACAGGAGAATGTATACACAAATTAACAGGAGAATGTATACACAGATTACCGGGAGAATGTATACACAGATTAACAGGAGAATGTATACACAAATTAACAGGAGAATGTATACACAGATTAACAGGAGAAAGTATACATAGATTAACAGGAGAATGTATACACAGATTAACAGAAAGATGTATACACAGATTAACAGTAGAATGTATACACAGATTAACAGGAGAATGTATACTCAGATTAACAGGAAGATGTATACATAGATTAACAGGAGAATGTATACACAGATTAAAAGGAAGATGTATACATAGATTAACAGGAAGATGTATACACAGATTAACAGGCGAATGTATACACAGATTAACAGGAGAATGTATACTCAGATTAACAGGAAGATGTATACATAGATTAACAGGAGAATGTATACACAGATTAAAAGGAAGATGTATACATAGATTAACAGGAAGATGTATACACAGATTAACAGGCGAATGTATACACAGATTAACAGGAGAATGTATACTCAGATTAACAGGAAGATGTATACATAGATTAACAGGAGAATGTATACACAGATTAACAGGAAGATGTATACACAGATTAACAGGAGAATGTATACACAGATTAAAAGGAAGATGTATACATAGATTAACAGGAAGATGTATACATAGATTGCCAGGAGGATGTATACACAGATTAACAGAAACTTGACCTTTGTATAAAGTTTGACTAAAATCTGTCAAATAATGAAGTTGTTTACATTGAATCGGGACGGGACTGGACGCGACGCGACGGGACGGGAGGAGACGGTTTTCCATATAAGTGTTACATTTGCCTTGACCTTGGATCCCTGAAATACAATGATGTCCCAAGTATAATCATACTTGACCTTTGTATAAAGTTTGACCAAAATCTGTCAAAGAATGAAGTTGCTAAGTGTTTACATTGAATTGGGACGGGACACGACGGGTCGGGACGGGACGGGACGGGACGGGACGGACATGGGTAACACTAGGAGGCTATACAGAGAACACAGCAATTGGGTTTATATTGAAAACTATATAATAATGCTGACTTATTGCAAATTATGATTTAGAACACATCAAATTTAATTTGGACACTATTCTAAATGATTTGGGAAGACGTTTCAAAAACCTGGTTAGTTATTGCTATAGCTAGCAAGCAATAGGGAAAACAAATATTTGAAAACCCATTATGGCACAATCAAAATATCACAATTCGTGGTGGGAAACTGTAAGGTACAATCCTGGTAGCTTAATAACCAGGATAAATAAAATTGATCATATCTTTGGGACCAGATGGAATACAGACCCGCTTCTTAGAAATGGAATGACGATTATTTTAATTTTCTATGACGAAATATAAGAAAAGGAACAAATATTCTGCATGACAGACATGCAGTCTTACATCAGTCGTGTGTTACAGACGAGAAGTCCGCCACGGACAGACATGTCAGTCTTACATCAGTCGTGTGTTACAGACGAGTAGTCCGCCACGGACAACCATGTCAGCCTTACATCAGTCGTGTGTTACAGACGAAAAGTCCGCCACGGACAGACATGTCAGCCTTTCATCAGTCGTGTTACTGACAAGTAGCTCGCCACAGACAGACATGTCAGCCTTACATCAGTCGTGTGTTACAGACGAGAAGTCCGCCTCGGACAGACATGTCAGCCTTACATTATTCGGGTGTTACAGACGAGTAGACCACCACGGAAAGACATGTCAGTCTTACATCAGTTACTGACAAGTAGCTCGCCACAGACAGACATGTCAGCCTTACATCAGTCGTGTGTTACAGGCGAAAAGTCCGCCACGGACAGACATGTCAGGACGAGCAGCTCGCCACGGACAGACATGTCAGCCTTACATTAGTCGGGTGTTACAGACGAGCAGCTCGCCACGGACAGACATGTCAGCCTTACATCAGTCGTGTGTTACAGACGAGTAGACCACCACGGATAGACATATCAGTCTAACATCAGTCGTGTGTTACAGACGAGTAGTCCGCCACGGACAGACATGGCAGCCTTACATCAGTCGTGTGTTACAGACGAGTACTCCGCCACGGACAGACATGTCAGCCTTACATCAGTGGTGTGTTACAGACGAGTAGACCACCACGGACAGACATGTCAGTCTTACATCAGTCGTGTGTTACAGACGAGCAGCTCGCCACGGACAGACATGTCAGCCTTACATCAGTCGGGTGTTACAGACGAGCAGCTCGCCACGGACAGACATGTCAGCCTTACATCAGTCGTGTGTTACAGACGAGAAGTCCGCCACGGACAGACATGTAAGTCTTACATCATTCGTGTGTTACAGACGAGTAGACCACCACGGACACACATGTCAGCCTTACATCAGTCGTGTGTTACAGACGAGTAGTCCGCCACGGACAGACATGTCAGCCTTACATCATTCGTGTGTTACAGACGAAAAGTCCGCCACGGACAGGAAGTCCGCCACGGACAGACATGTCAGCCTTTCATTAGTCGGGTGTTACAGACGAGTAGACCACCACAGACAGACATGTCAGTCTTACATAAGTCGTGTATTACAGACGAGAAGTCCGCCACGGACAGACATGTAAGTCTTACATCCTTCGTGTGTTACAGACGAGTAGACCACCACGGATACACATGTCAGCCTTACATCAGTCGTGTGTTACAGAAGAGTAGACCACCACGGACAGACATGTCAGCCTTACATAAGTCGTGTGTTACAGACGAAAAGTCCGCCACGGACAGGAAGTCCGCCACGGACAGACATGTCAGCCTTACATTAGTCGTGTGTTACAGACGAGTAGACCGCCACGGACAGACATGTCAGTCTTACATAAGTCGGGTGTTACAGACGAGAAGTCCGCCACGGACAGACATGTCAGTCTTACATCAGTCGTGTGTTACAGACGAGTAGTCCGCCAAGGACAGACATGTCAGCCTTACATCAGTCGTGTGTTACAGACGAGTAGACCTCCACGGACAGACATGTCAGCCTTACATCAGTCGGGTGTTACAGACGAGTAGGCCACCACGGACAGACATGTCAGTCTTACATAAGTCGCGTGTTACAGACGAGAAGTCCGCCACGGACAGACATGTCAGTCTTACATCAGTCGTGTGTTACAGACGAGAAGACCACCACGGACAGACATGTCAGTCTTACATCAGTCGTGAGTTACAGACGAGTAGACCACCACGGACAGACAGGTCAGTCTTACATAAGTCGTGTGTTACAGACGAAAAGTCCGCCACGGACAGGAAGTCCGCCACGGACAGACATGTCAGCCTTTCATTAGTCGGGTGTTACAGACGAGTAGACCACCACGGACAGACATGTCAGTCTTACATAAGTCGTGTGTTACAGACGAGAAGTCCGCCACGGACAGACATGTCAGCCTTACATCAGTCGTGTGTTACAGACGAAAAGTCCGCCACGGACAGACATGTCAGCCTTTCATCAGTCGTGTTACTGACGAGTAGCTCGCCACGGACAGACATGTCAGCCTTACATCAGTCGTGTGTTATAGACGAGAAGTCTGCCATGGAGAGACATGACAGTGTTACATCAGTCGTGTGTTACAGACGAGTAATCCGCCACGGACAGACATGTCAGCCTTACATTAGTCGTGTGTTACAGACGAGTAGCTCGCCACGGACAGACATGTCAGCCTTTCATTAGTCGTGTGATACAGACGAGTAGTCCGCCACGGACAAACATGTCAGTCTTACATCAGTCGTGTGTTACAGACGAAAAGTCCGCCACGGACAGACATGTCAGCCTTATATCAGTTGTGTGTCTTACATCAGTCTCGTGTTACAGACGAGTAGACCACCACGTAAAGACATGTCAGTCTTACATCAGTCGTGTGTTACAGACGAGTAGCTCGCCACGGACAGACATGTCAGCCTTACATCAGTCGTGTGTAACAGGATAATAGTCCTCCAATGGACAAAAGATATCCTATCGATATTCTAACGGTATTTGATACAGTACCATATCTTAGGGTTGCAAAACATTAAAATCATACTGAATACCAATATTATTGGGTAGTGACAGGGTGTTTTGAAGGATACAAGACAACGTGGTGTCACAGGCATTGATTGAATTAGAAATATTTAACGTCTGAGGATTACATGGTTCTGTTATTTATCCTATACCACTTATATTAACGACCTAACGAGTTCTCTGGAAACGGACAAATATTTGTAATCACTAGAAAACTGACAAACATAATTCAAAATGGCCTCCAGCAGATGAACCATTGGTACGACACATGGTTGTTAAAACTTCACCCTTGCAAATATGCACATTGAAATAAAACCGGGAGAGTAGAAAAATACCTAACGAATCGGTTAGATAATAGAAAACATAGAATTGATATCACAATATTGACTCAGTTATTTTGACTTCGCTAACACTTTCCACACAAGAGGATTTTTTTCTCTCCGAAAAATGGAAGAATTCAAAGGAGATCAACTAAACTTTTCCCAAAACTAAGGGATCGTTCATGTCCAAAAAGTATAAAACGCCTTAAATATTTGGAGTTTACAGTATAAAGCGATCAAGTGTGTAATTTAATGTACCGTATAATCTTACAAATGATCTTTGTTTTGCCTTCGAAAATACATACCTGTAATACTATACTGAATGATAGCAGCATTATGAACACACGGAGGATACCGTTCATGACAGGGTAGTATTTGTCCCAGCAACCCGCTCCGCCATCCGATCCTACCGCCCCGTTACAGTCCATCTAGAAACATCAATGTGCATGTACCTTATATTAGAAGGTCATACATCGTAACACTACTCGAGAAAGTGTACATACAATCCACATCTACATGTATGTACACAACACTACTCGAGAAAGTGTACACACAAGTCACACCTACATGTATGTACACAACACTACTCGAGAAAGTGTACACACAAGTCACACCTACATGTATGTACACAACACTACTCGAGAAAGTGTACACACAAGTCACACCTACATGTATGTACACAACACTACTCGAGAAAGTGTACACACAAGTCACACCTACATGTATGTACACAACACTACTCGAGAAAGTGTACACACAAGTCACACCTACATGTATGTACACAACACT
Source organism: Mizuhopecten yessoensis (assembly GCF_002113885.1). Lineage (NCBI taxonomy): Eukaryota > Metazoa > Mollusca > Bivalvia > Pectinida > Pectinidae > Mizuhopecten > Mizuhopecten yessoensis. Next base: position 22,802 of record NW_018407485.1, read on the forward strand.
ACTCGAGAAAGTGTACACACAAGTCACACCTACATGTATGTACACAACACTACTCGAGAAAGTGTACACACAAGTCACACCTACATGTATGTACACAACACTACTCGAGAAAGTGTACACACAAGTCACACCTACATGTATGTACACAACACTACTCGAGAAAGTGTACACACAAGTCACACCTACATGTATGTACACAACACTACTCGAGAAAGTGTACACACAAGTCACACCTACATGTATGTACACAACACTACTCGAGAAAGTGTACACACAAGTCACACCTACATGTATGTACACAACACTACTCGAGAAAGTGTACACACAAGTCACACCTACATGTATGTACACAACACTACTCGAGAAAGTGTACACACAAGTCACACCTACATGTATGTACACAACACTACTCGAGAAAGTGTACACACAAGTCACACCTACATGTATGTACACAACACTACTCGAGAAAGTGTACACACAAGTCACACCTACATGTATGTACACAACACTACTCGAGAAAGTGTACACACAAGTCACACCTACATGTATGTACACAACACTACTCGAGAAAGTGTACACACAAGTCACACCTACATGTATGTACACAACACTACTCGAGAAAGTGTACACACAAGTCACACCTACATGTATGTACACAACACTACTCGAGAAAGTGTACACACAAGTCACACCTACATGTATGTACACAACACTACTCGAGAAAGTGTACACACAAGTCACACCTACATGTATGTACACAACACTACTCGAGAAAGTGTACACACAAGTCACACCTACATGTATGTACACAACACTACTCGAGAAAGTGTACACACAAGTCACACCTACATGTATGTACACAACACTACTCGAGAAAGTGTACACACAAGTCACACCTACATGTATGTACACAACACTACTCGAGAAAGTGTACACACAAGTCACACCTACATGTATGTACACAACACTACTCGAGAAAGTGTACACACAAGTCACACCTACATGTATGTACACAACACTACTCGAGAAAGTGTACACACAAGTCACACCTACATGTATGTACACAACACTACTCGAGAAAGTGTACACACAAGTCACACCTACATGTATGTACACAACACTACTCGAGAAAGTGTACACACAAGTCACACCTACATGTATGTACACAACACTACTCCAGAAGGTGTACATACAATCCACATCTACATGTATGTACACAAGACTACTCGAGAAAGTGTACACACAAGTCAATCCTACAGGTATGGACACAACACTACTCCAGAAGGTGTACATACAATTCACATCTACATGTATGTACACAACACTACTCGGGAAAGTGTACACACAAGTCACACCTACATGTATGTACACAACACTACTCGAGAAAGTGTACACACAAGTCACACCTACATGTATGTACACAACACTACTCGAGAAAGTGTACATACAATCCACATCTACATGTATGTACACAACACTACTCGAGAAAGTGTACACACAAGTCACACCTACATTTATGTACACAACACTACTCGGGAAAGTGTACATACAAGTCACACCTACATGTATGTACACAACACTACTCGAGAAAGTGTACATACAATCCACATCTACAGGTATGTACACAACACTACTCGAGAAAGTGTACACACAAGTCACACCTACATTTATGTACACAACACTACTCGGGAAAGTGTACATACACGTCACACCTACATGTATGTACACAACACTACTCGAGAAAGTGTACATACAATCCACATCGACAGGTATGTACACAACACAACTCGAGAAAGTGTACATACAAGTCACACCTACATGTATGTACACAACACTACTAGAGAAAGTGTACATACAAGTACAATTCACGGCACACAACATCAAGTAAAAATACTAGTCAACTGTTCTTTCAATAGGGTTACATATATAAAATAAAAGTTACTTACAGCATCAAACAACTCACGGAATGCCTGTTCAACCTCTGTGTTCAATCGAGAAGCGCTAAAATCGTCGTAATAGGCAAGAAATCGATCCTTTATCCACGAGTTTATCTGAAACAAGGGAGGGAAATGCAGTAGATTTTAACTTGTTTTATGCTTGTTGCAACACCGATTGTTTTATTTTCTTCAGTGTCAATATCCAACGAGAATAGCGATAGTATCATATTCAGTAATACAATGGCAACATCAATTTTGATTTGACAGCTTTTTGCGGTTCCTGATGAACAAATCATAGCCATCTCGATTTGACAGCTTTAATGGTACTTAGTGAAGGTACCATAGCCATCTTGATTTGACAGCTTTAATTAAGCATTGAACTGTTTGTGTATGGTATTTATGATTTATTTGAATGACACAGCTTTGCAAGCAAACAACATAATCCCCGGATCAAATTTCGCACATGGACAAATACAGTGAACACCGTAAATCCGACGTTGCCCTCCACAAGGGAGTTATTTTTTGGAAGTTAATTCGAACTTTTCTCTTTGCTCATTTTGTGAAGAATCCAGGCGTGAATGTATTTGTTGATTGTATGGGAACCTGACAACAGTCGGTAGATTCTATAACAGCATCGTTCTTTGACATGTCGTCAGAAACTGAGGAACCGTTGATGCGAGACGCGTGAAACTGATAGCGTTTGAAGTGAGTGATCTTGCGACGGAGCACAGGTTCGTTACAAATGTCTGAAATGTTTATGTGTGCTGTGACTCATATCAGTAGGTCTGTAACATATGTGTCAGTAGGTCTATAGAATATGTGTATTTCAGACATTTATAACGAACCCCTGTTGATCAGTGCAGTGTAACAGACGATATTTCTGATAAATTGCATGAGCGTTAAAATTGTGCCCATTGCCGCATTGGTGATTTCAACCGATGTGTATTTTGTACGATATATCAGACCTTGGCCTTGTTTTCGTTGTAATAAAAGTGTTTTTTATTTTATTTTTTATTTTGCACATAAATGTTTAGTAACACACCAATCGTGTGAATGAGTGGAGACACGGCTACTCTCTGTTAAAGTTCTACGAGGTATTTACATGCAGTAACACACCAATCGTGTGAATGAGTGGAGACACGGCTACTCTCTGTTAAAGTTCTACGAGGTGTTTACATGCAGTAACACACCAATCGTGTCAATGAGTGGAGACACGGCTACTCTCTGTTAAAGTTCTACGAGGTATTTACATGCAGTAACACACCAATCGTGTCAATGAGTGGAGACACGGCTACTCTCTGTTAAAGTTCTACGAGGTATTTACATGCAGTAACACACCAATCGTGTCAATGAGTGGAGACACGGCTACTCTCTGTTAAAGTTCTACGAGGTATTTACATGCAGTAACACACCAATCGTGTCAATGAGTGGAGACACGGCTACTCTCTGTTAAAGTTCTACGAGGTATTTACATGCAGTAACACACCAATCGTGTCAATGAGTGGAGACACGGCTACTCTCTGTTAAAGTTCTACGAGGTATTTACATGCAGTAACACACCAATCGTGTCAATGAGTGGAGACACGGCTACTCTCTGTTAAAGTTCTACGAGGTATTTACATGCAGTAACACACCAATCGTGTCAATGAGTGGAGACACGGCTACTCTCTGTTAAAGTTCTACGAGGTATTTACATGCAGTAACACACCAATCGTGTCAATGAGTGGAGACACGGCTACTCTCTGTTAAAGTTCTACGAGGTATTTACATGCAGTAACACACCAATCGTGTCAATGAGTGGAGACACGGCTACTCTCTGTTAAAGTTCTACGAGGTATTTACATGCAGTAACACACCAATCGTGTCAATGAGTGGAGACACGGCTACTCTCTGTTAAAGTTCTACGAGGTATTTACATGCAGTAACACACCAATCGTGTCAATGAGTGGAGACACGGCTACTCTCTGTTAAAGTTCTACGAGGTATTTACATGCAGTAACACACCAATCGTGTCAATGAGTGGAGACACGGCTACTCTCTGTTAAAGTTCTACGAGGTATTTACATGCAGTAACACACCAATCGTGTCAATGAGTGGAGACACGGCTACTCTCTGTTAAAGTTCTACGAGGTATTTACATGCAGTAACACACCAATCGTGTCAATGAGTGGAGACACGGCTACTCTCTGTTAAAGTTCTACGAGGTATTTACATGCAGTAACACACCAATCGTGTCAATGAGTGGAGACACGGCTACTCTCTGTTAAAGTTCTACGAGGTATTTACATGCAGTAACACACCAATCGTGTCAATGAGTGGAGACACGGCTACTCTCTGTTAAAGTTCTACGAGGTATTTACATGCAGTAACACACCAATCGTGTCAATGAGTGGAGACACGGCTACTCTCTGTTAAAGTTCTACGAGGTATTTACATGCAGTAACACACCAATCGTGTCAATGAGTGGAGACACGGCTACTCTCTGTTAAAGTTCTACGAGGTATTTACATGCAGTAACACACCAATCGTGTCAATGAGTGGAGACACGGCTACTCTCTGTTAAAGTTCTACGAGGTATTTACATGCAGTAACACACCAATCGTGTCAATGAGTGGAGACACGGCTACTCTCTGTTAAAGTTCTACGAGGTATTTACATGCAGTAACACACCAATCGTGTCAATGAGTGGAGACACGGCTACTCTCTGTTAAAGTTCTACGAGGTATTTACATGCAGTAACACACCAATCGTGTCAATGAGTGGAGACACGGCTACTCTCTGTTAAAGTTCTACGAGGTATTTACATGCAGTAACACACCAATCGTGTCAATGAGTGGAGACACGGCTACTCTCTGTTAAATTTCTACGAGGTGTTTACATGCAGTAACACACCAATCGTGTCAATGAGTGGAGACACGGCTACTCTCTGTTACTAACGCCACAGTGAGCGTAGCGAGAAGATAAACAGATTCCACTAGACTAATCAACCAATTTCATATATATATTTAAAACAAAACATGTTCTGAAATCTTACCCCGTCTATTATCAACGAAAACAGCAGAATGAAGATTGCGTCCGTGACAATGCCAAACATTAGGAAAGCGTTGTACTGAAAAACAACAAATAAATTATTATCATAGCAAAAGAGTACAAATTGTGAGACAAATATCTACTGGACACGCTGAATGTGGTTCTTTCAATGTTCAAGATTTGGAATGAAACATTCAAACGATTTTCGAAATTCGTGCATAGGGTATGCAACGTTAACAGTCTTACATGTTTCATACAACTTAGGTGGTATTGTATGGGGTTTAAGCGGCCACAAATATTCTTTCCGGCTTGTCAGACAGATTTTTTAAGGGACAAAACAAACCAATCTATTAAAATCCCTCTACTGATGCCACGTAAATTCCCTCTACTGATGCCACGTAAATTCCCTCTATTGATGCCACGTAAATTCCCTCTATTGATGCCACGTAAAATCCCTCTACTGATGCCACGTAAAATCCCTCTACTGATGCCACTAAAAATTACTCTATTGATGCCACGTAAAATCCCTCTACTGATGCCAAGTAGAATCCCTCTACTGATGCCACGTAAAATAAACGACGTCAACATTGACAACATAGCCGTAAAGGAAACTGATCTTGGGACTCATTTTTGTCAGTAAACGTAAATTAAGATATACTTCTATATCTACGGGCGGGTCAAGTAGTAGATATTGGCGTGCATACTATAATTCTTCAGTAATTTATCAGTTTACACCGTTAATCATCGGTATATACTACAAGTAGTCGGCATACACTATAATTCTTCAGTAATTTATCAGTTTACATCGTTATTCATCGGTATATACGACAAGTAGTCGGCATAAACTATAAGTCTTCAGTAATTTATCAGTTTACACCGTTAATCATCTGTATATACTACAAGTTGTCGGCATACACTATAAGTCTTCAGTAATTTATCAGTTTACACCGGTAATCATCGGTATATACTCCAAGTAGTCGGCATACACTGTAAGTCTTTAGTAATTTATCAATTTACACCGGTAATCATCGGTATATACTACAAGTAGTCGGCATACACTGTAAGACTTTAGTAATTTATCAGTTTACACCGGTAATCATCGGTATATACTACAAGTAGTCGGCATACACTGTAAGTCTTTAGTAATTTATCAGTTTACACCGGTAATCATCGGTATATACTACAAGTAGTCGGCATACACTGTAAGTCTTTAGTAATTTATCAGTTTACACCGGTAATCATCGGTATATACTACAAGTAGTCGGCATACACTGTAAGTCTTTAGTAATTTATCAGTTTACACCGGTAATCATCGGTATATACTACAAGTAGTCGGCATACACTGTAAGTCTTTAGTAATTTATCAGTTTACACCGGTAATCATCGGTATATACTACAAGTAGTCGGCATACACTGTAAGTCTTTAGTAATTTATCAGTTTACACCGGTAATCATCGGTATATACTACAAGTAGTCGGCATACACTGTAAGTCTTTAGTAATTTATCAGTTTACACCGGTAATCATCGGTATATACTACAAGTAGTCGGCATACACTGTAAGTCTTTAGTAATTTATCAGTTTACACCGGTAATCATCGGTATATACTACAAGGAGTCGGCATACACTATAAGTCTTTAGTAATTTATCAGTTTACACCGGTAATCATCGGTATATACTCCAAGGAGTCGGCATACACTGTAAGTCTTTAGTAATTTATCAGTTTACACCGGTAATCATCGGTATATACTACAAGTAGTCGGCATACACTGTAAGTCTTCAGTAATTTATCAGTTTACACCGGTAATCATCGGTATATACTACAAGTAGTCGACTTACACTGTAAGTCTTCAGTAATTTATCAGTTTACACCGGTAATCATCGGAATATACTACAAGTAGTCGGCATACACTGTAAGTCTTTAGTAATTTATCAGTTTACACCGTTAATCATCAGTATATACTACAAGGAGTCGGCATATACTGTAAGTCTTTAGTAATTTATCAGTTTCCACCGTTAATCATCAATATATACTACAAGTAGTCGGCATACAGTGTAAGTCTTTAGTAATTTATCAGTTTACACCGTTAATCATCAGTATATACTACAAGCAGTCGGCATACACTATAAGTCTTTAGTAATTTATCAGTTTACACCGGTAATCATCGGTATATACTACAAGTAGTCGGCATACACTGTAAGTCTTCAGTAATTTATCAATTTACACCGTTAATCATCAGTATATACTACAAGGAGTCGGCATATACTATAAGTCTTTAGTAATTTATCAGTTTACACCGGCAATCATCGGTATATACTCCAAGGAGTCGGCATACACTGTAAGTCTTTAGTAATTTATCAGTTTACACCGGTAATCATCGGTATATACTACAAGTAGTCGGCATACACTGTAAGTCTTTAGTAATTTATCAGTTTACACCGTTAATCATCGGTATATACTACAAGTAGTCGGCATACACTATAAGTCTTTAGTAATTTATCAGTTTACACCGTTAATCATCGGTATATACTACAAGGAGTCGGCATACACTATAAGTCTTCAGTAATTTATCAATTTACACCGTTAATCATCAATATATACTACAAGTTGTCGGCATACACTATAAGTTTTCAGTATAAAATCAGTATGTACTACAAGTTATCATATATACAATATGATTATTCAGTAATTACCAGTTACCAACACGAATTATCAGTATATAATCAGTATGTAAACAGTGAATCGGTTGTCGATATACTTACAATAATGACGAGAAGTTTCTTGTGACAGACGACCCCCAGCAGTCCCAGACACCCAAAATTCGTGTGGAGAATAAGCATGAAGAACAGCCCGTAGACCAGGCCTGAAGAAAGGTTCCCGAGAGGCATGCCGTGCACCACAAATTGATTGAGAAGGGGGAACGTTGCATGTTGTAATACCCCATCCTTGACAATCAGCACAGTTCCCACGATGATGTAAAGGAGGCCTATTAGCTGGAAAGTGTACATTCAAACTAGACATAGATAATAAAACGGAAAATAGTGTGAGCAAATCTCATAAAGGTTATATCAGAGGAAAATTCATGTTAAATCGAATATCCACACGTGATTACCGTGTTATTTGCACTCGTGTAAAATTACCTATTGTAATGTAAAATAATGATGAAATACCTCGCAGAATTCCAGTTTCATTGAGTCAAAATGAAGACACGACAAACAGATTTAGAACCTAAACTTTACCACAAGAATGACCTGAAGAGCGTGTTTTCATACGTTTTTATCAATAATATATGGAATGAGAAGGTATGTTAAACATTTATTATACTGACATGTAAGCATATAAAAACTACAACTAATTACAGGCGTGAATGCATAAACCAACTACAGACGTGGATATATATACAGCCAATCACAGAGGTTGATATATATACAGCCAATCACAGAGGTTGATATATATACAGCCAATCACAGAGGTTGATAAATACAACTAATGGCAAACGTGAATATGTATAAATCACCTTGAATCATACAACCTCTCCCAGATGCAGACAACCAATCAAAGACGTTGCTACATACAGCCAATAACGAACGTGGACATGCAAAACGATCACTAACGTGGATACATACATTTGTTAACGTTGAAACACCACACATAGTCTGTAGTTTCGTCGCATATTGTGTATATGTTTAGTTCCAAACCTTACAGTTTCTGGTATATGGAGTTCAAAATGAGTACGGACTGTTAAACACAAGTATACTATAATATACCGGTGTAGGGACTCCCAATAATAGGTGCAAAGGCTGCATCACCAACTTTTCTAAAACAGGTCATCATATAAGTAAAGAATACAAAAAGTTGAATATGGTAAACTTAAGCCATAACCAAAACGTTCTACTGAAAATACCGCGAGAAGGGTAAATGTCTAGTAGATAGAGGAAGCGTACTTGTGAGACTGGTGCTCTCTGGTGACTGGTGTCAGATTTTGAAGTTTTCCAGATGACACCACCTCCTCGGGGAGGTAGTAAGGGCACCGACACTGCAGGTCAGGTAGCTCTTCCACATTTTCTGACGCCCGTCAGTGTCAATTGTATGTGGTAATCTGTGGTCAACATTAGTGACAACAATTGTATTCCTGGTGAGGACGTACAAGTGATTTGTAGAGTTGTTTGAGCAGATATCCATATACATATGTCCTACTGACTAGACAAGTAGTAGGGCTGTACTCTCCCAGATCTATAGTAGGGCTGTACTCTCCCAGATCTATAGGAGGCTGTACTCTCCCAGATCTATAGTAGGCTGTACTCTCCCAGATCTATAGTAGGGCTGTACTCTCCCAGGTCTATAGTAGGGCTGTTCTCTCCCAGATCCATAGTAGGGCTGTACTCTCCCAGATCTATATTAGGGCTGTACTCGCCCAGATCTATAGTAGGGCTGGACTCGCCCAGATCTATAGTAGGGCTGTACTCGCCCAGATGTATAGTAGGGTTGTGCTCGCCCAGATCTATAGTAGGGCTGTACTCGCCCAGATCGATAGTAGGGCTGTACTCTCCCAGATCTATAGGAGGGCTGTACTCTCCCAGGTCTATAGTAGGGCTGTTCTCTCCCAGATCTATAGTAGGGCTGTACTCTCCCAGGTCTATAGTAGGGCTGTGCTTTCCCAGATCTATAGTAGGGCTGTACTCTCCCAGGTCTATAGTAGGGCTGTGCTCTCCCAGATCTATAGTAGGGCTGTACTCGCCCAGATCTAAAGTAAGGCTGTACTATCCCAGATCTAAAGTAGGCTGTCCTCGCCCAGATCTATAGTAGGTCTGTCCTCGCCCAGATCTATAGTAGGGTTGTACTGGCCCAGATCTATAGTAGGGCTGTACTCTCCCAGATCTATAGGAGGCTGTACTCTCCCAGGTCTATAGTAGGGCTGTTCTCTCCCAGATCCATAGTAGGGCTGTACTCTCCCAGATCTATATTAGGGCTGTACTCGCCCAGATCTATAGTAGGACTGTACTCGCCCAGATCTAAAGTAGGGCTGTACTCTCCCAGATCTATAGTAGGACTGTTCTCGCCCAGATCTATAGTAGGGCTGTACTCTCCCAGATCTATATTAGGGCTGTACTCGCCCAGATCTATAGTAGTGCTGTACTCGCCCAGATCTAAATTAGGGCTGTACTATCCCAGATCTAAAGTAGGCTGGACTCGCCCAGATCTATAGTAGGGCTGTACTCGCCCAGATCTAAAGTAGGGCTGTACTATCCCAGATCTAAAGTAGGCTGTACTCGCCCAGATCTATAGTAGGGCTGTACTCGCCCAGATCTATAGTAGGGCTGTACTCGCCCAGATCTATAGTAGGGCTGTACTCTCCCAGATCTATAGTAGGGCTGTACTCGCCCAGATCTAAAGTAGGCTGTACTCTCCCAGATCTAAAGTAGGCTGTACTCGCCCAGATCTATAGTAGGGCTGTACTCGCCCAGATCTATAGTAGGGCTGTACTCGCCCAGATCTATAGTAGGGTTGTACTCTCCCAGATCTATAGTAGGGCTGTACTCTCCCAGATCTATAGTAGGGTTGTACTCTCCCAGATCTATAACCTCAGTAGTGTATGTTGACAGAAGGTACGTCATTATGCTCCATGTGCTTCAAAATATGTTCCCATATGATTCTTTACACAATTGTACACCAGACCGCTGTCAGGCTGATAGGTGTAGTTACCAGAGTCGGCTTTGTCCCTATTTGGCAGATTGGGGTAACGTTGGCATGTTCAGTCTACTGGTAGGATTCCTCCCATTTACTTATATGGAAAATTTGTGAGAGTGGTTTTTTGATAACATCTTTTGTAGCACAAAAGAATTTCGGATAAAGCCCGGCTGGAAGTGCTTCGAAATAATGTTGATGAAACACGGAAACATATTGATCATCATTGAATACAAAAACACGGACAAAATACTGGTTCATCAGAACATAGTTTCCTCCTCAGCTATGGTTTATTCTCCATTGGACTTATATGCTCTATTTACTTTATCTTTGGTTTTAGCTTTGTCTCTCATCTATCTCTAGAATAATCTGGGTTTATCCTTTTTGCTTGTTATAAGATTATTTTCGTAAAAGTACTTGAACTTACGCATTGTCTGATCTGCTTCAATCCTGGCCATTTTTAAAGATTGGAGTGCTTTTGGATAGTACAGTGCCGATATATATTTAATTTTCTGTGTAGTTTCTAATTGCATAGAAGGCATCTTTAGATGTGTGTTTTCCCTGATGTCTTTGGCCAGTCATTTTATTTTACTAAATATCTCAGTCAGTAGCTTTCTCTTTCTATATCCTTCATACCAACGTTACAATTTGTTAACAAATAGCGGTGTTGGTCCATTTAAAAAGTTAAATCGGTTTTTATCTATGCCACCGTGAAACAACTTAAACAAGAGGCCCAGATGGCCTGTATCGCTGGTTTGTTTACGTCGTCTGCTGTCAACATCCGGCAAATGTTGGTGACTTTTGTGAGGTTATGCGATGGGAAAAGGGGATTATTAAGGCAATACCAAAAGAAGATGATGCTTAAAGATTTGATCGCTAGTTTCAGGCAAAATTGCTACAGACGCTCGATATCGTTTCGATGCAATACCGTCGCATGTCCAGGTCTTGAAACCCAGAGACGTAATATATATGTCTCTTTGAAACCCAAACAAGATCTGTAACAGTGTCGGAAAATATTTCGTTCTCCCCATGTCCCGTTATCAATATTTGGAGGGCGGACCTCTCACTATAAACGTCAACCATAGAATCTCACGAGGAAACGTCCCAGGCCTATAGTTTTGGACATTGACAACGATTAGTTCGTCTTCATTACTTGGCGGGAGGCAGACTTCGTACGATATGCTTACGCGCATATAGTCCGTGGCTAATTTATATTAATTAATGCAACATTACATACTCTCAATATTTAAAGTCGTTCATCTATTTTATTTTTTCACGAAGTTGTTGCCGAAACATTAATTTTGAAAATTATTAATTTGTAAAAACCAAAGTCATTTTTGAATATTAATGAGTGACTTTTTACATATGGGTCATATCACTACGCCAGCCTTGTCAACAAAATGTGTGTATGCTATTCAAATCAGGAAATACTCCAGCTGATTCCGACTGAGATTGTGGAAGAAACAGATCACACGACTCGTGGTTGTTGAGTATGGTATTTATTTCACTCTCGTTAGTTAATTTTCAAAAGTTACAGAAAGACACTCGCTAAAGCTCATGTCTTTTGTAACTTTTGAAAATTAACTAACTCGAGTAAAATAAATACCATATCGAACAACCACTCGTTGTGTAACCTCTATATTTACAACCAATCACAGACACTGATACACACAGTCAAGTAAAAACGTGGAAACAAATACAAAAGACAACGGACGTGCATACATACCCGAATAAGTGTGAAACAGACAAACAGCGCATGGGCTAGACCAGTCAAGCGGCCCTTCAATGCCGGACTTGTGTTTAATACTGTCATGGTTGATTGACAGCGCCCACAGAATGATATCACTGGTGTAGAGAGAACCTCGCTACGTCTGACTGAAGATCTTGCATTGTCATCCTACAATAATAATAAAGTGTGTTTGAGTTTGTTGGATAGTCGTATTGCTCGGCCTGGTAGTTTACTCTTACTCCGTCTATTTGCCTAACCCTAACCCTAGCCCTAACCCTTTCTCACTCCTGTGTTTACGAATTCCTAGTAGTTCATGATCATAAGATACCGCCGTTATTATTAGTTACACGGATTTTTGGCAGGTATCGGCCGAAGGAAATACGAAATCCTGTAGGGTCATACCATCCCGTATACCCTGCCAAAAATCCGTGTAACGAATTCATTACCCCTTTGAATCTTTTATATCGGTTTTGTACAGTTCCCCGTCAACTTTTCTGTTATCAAGATAAAAATGGCACAGTATCTCATTTAGTTTCGTTTTATCAAATTCCTCGAACTGTTCTTCCTGATTTTTTTTCTTTTCCTAAGCATGTTTGCCGCTAGTCTGTTCGACTTTTGTAAGTTTTGTGGCACATAGCTAGCTCTTTTGGCGAGTATTTCCTCATCAGTATGCGAAGCGAAACGTTTTGCCATTTTGTAAACAGCGAAGTGTACTGACAACAACAGTGTTACAAGTGTACTGACACCTACACTGTTACAAGTGTACTGACAACAACACTGTTACAAGTGTACTGACAACAACAGTGTTACAAGTGTACTGACAACAGCAGTGTTATAAGTGTACTGACACCTACACTGTTATAAGTGTACTGACAACAACACTGTTATAAGTGTACTGACAACTAAACTATTACAAGTATACTGACAACTACACTGTTACAAGTGTACTGGCAACAACACTGTTATAAGTGTACTGACACCTACACTGTTATAAGTGTACTGACAACAACACTGTTATAAGTGTACTGACAACTAAACTATTACAAGTATACTGACAACAACAGTGTTATAAGTGAACTGACAACAACAGTGTTATAAATGTACTGACAACAACAGTGTTATAAGTGTACTGACAACAACACTGTTATAAGTTTACTGACAACAACACTGTTATAAGTATACTGACAACTAAACTATTACAAGTATACTGACAACAACAGTGTTATATATGTACTGACAACAACAGTGTTATAAGTGTACTGACAACAACAGTGTTATAAGTGTACTGACAACAACAGTGTTATGAGTGTACTGACAACAACACTGTTATAAATGTACTGACAACTACAATGTTATAAGCGTAATAACAGCTAAACTATTACAAGTATATTGACAACTACACTGTCATAGGTGTAGTGACAACTAAACTAATACAAAAATACTGACAACTACACTGTTATAAGTGTACTAACAACTACACTGTTATAAGTGTAGTGACAACTAAACTAATACAAGAATACTTACAACTAAACTATTGCAATTATACTGACAGTTCCACTGTTATAAGTGTACTGACAACTACACTGTTATAAGTGTAGTGACAACTAAACTATTATAAGTCTACTGACAGCTCCACTGTTATAAGTGTACTGACAACTAAACTATTACAAGTCTACTGACAACTACACAGTTACAAGTGAACTGACAACAAAACTATTACAAGTCTTCTGACAGCTCCACTGTTATAAGTGTACTAACAACTACACTGTTATAAGTGTAGTGACAACTAAACTATTATAAGTCTTCTGACAGCTCCACTGTTATAAGTGTATTGACACCTAAACTATTACAAGTCTACTGACAGCTCCACTGTTATAAGTGTACTGACAACTAAACTATTACAAGTATACTGACAGCTCCACTGTTATAAGTATACTGACAACTTAACTATTACAGGTATTCTGACAAATACACTGTTATAAGTATACTGACAACTTAACTATTACAAGTCTACTGACAGCTCCACTGTTATGAGTGTACTGACAACTAAACTATTACAAGTATACTGACAGCTCCACTGTTATAAGTGTACTGACAACTAAACTATTACAAGTCTACTGACAACTACACAGTTATGAGTGTACTGACAACTAAACTATTACAAGTATACTGAAAACTACACAGTTATAAGTGTACTGACAACTAAACTATTACAAGTCTACTGACAACTACACAGTTATGAGTGTACTGACAACTAAACTATTACAAGTATACTGACAACTACACAGTTATGAGTGTACTGACAACTAAACTATTATACTGACAACTACACAGTTATGAGTGTACTGACAACTAAACTATTATAAGTATACTGAAAACTACACTGTTATAAATGTATTGACAACTACACTGTTATAAGTGTATTGACAACTACAATGTTACAAGTATACTGACAACTACACTGTTATAAGTGTACTGACAACTACACCATTAAAAGTATATTAACAATTTCAATGGTAAAAGTGTATTTACAACTAAACTATTACAAGTATACTGACAACTACACAGTTATGAGTGTACTGACAACTAAACTATTATAAGTATACTGAAAACTACACTGTTATAAATGTATTGACAACTACAGTGTTATAAGTGTATTGACAACTACAATGTTACAAGTATACTAACAACTACACTGCTATAAGTGTACTGACAACTACACCATTAAAAGTATATTAACAATTTCAATGTTAAAAGTGTATTGACAACTACAATTTTATAAGTGTAATAACAACTAACCTATTACAAGTCTACTGACAGCTCCACTCTTATAAGTGTACTGACAACTAAACTATTACAATTATACTGACATATACACTGTTATAAGTGTACTGACAACTACACCATTATAAGTATACTAACAATTTCAATGTTAAAAGTGTATTGACAACTACACTGTTATAAGTGTACTGACAATAAAATATTGCAAGTTTACTGACAGCTACACAGTTATAAGTGTACTGACAACTTAACTATTACAAGTATACTGACAACTAAACTATTATAAGTGTACTAACAACTACACTGTTATAAGTGTACTGACAACTACACTATTATAAGTATAATAACAACTTCATTGTTAAAAGTGTATTGACAACTACACTGTTATAAGTGTACTGACAACTAAACTATTACAAGTCTACCGACAGCTACACTGTTATAAGTGTACTGATAACTACAATGTTACAAGTATACTGACAACTACACCAGTATAAGTGTACTGACAACTAAACTATTATAAATATACTGACAACTACACAGTTACAAGTGAACTGACAACAAAACTATTACAAGTCTTCTGACAACTACACTGTTATAAGTGTACTGACAACTAAACTATTACAAGTATACAGACAACTACTCAGTCATAAGTGTACTGACAACTAAACTATTACAATTATACTGACAGCTCCACTGTTATAAGTGTACTGACATCTGAACTATTACAGGCATTCTGACAACTACACAGTTATAAGTGTACTGACAACTGAACTATTACAAGTATACAGACAACTACACTGTTATAAGTATACTGACAACTTAACTATTACAAGTCTACTGACAGCTACACAGTTATAAATGTATTGACAACTTAACTATTACAAGTATACAGACAACTACACTGTTATAAGTGTACTGACAACTACACCATTATAAGTATACTAACAATTTCAATGTTAAAAGTGTATTGACAACTACAATTTTATAAGTGTAATAACAACTAACCTATTACAAGTCTACTGACAGCTCCACTGTTATAAGTGTACTGACCACTAAACTATTACAAGTATACTGACAACTTCACAGTTATGAGTGTACTGACAACTAAACTATTACAAGTCTACTGACAACTACACAGTTACAAGTGAACTGACAACAAAACTATTACAAGTCTTCTGACAACTACACTGTTATAAGTGTACTCACAACTTAACTATTACAAGTGTACTGAAAGCTTCATTTTTATAAGTGTACTGACAACTACACTATTATAAGTATACACAACTACAATTTTATAAGTGTAATAACAACTAACCTATTACAAGTCTACTGACAGCTCCACTGTTATAAGTGTACTGACCACTAAACTATTACAAGTATACTGACAACTTCACAGTTATGAGTGTACTGACAACTAAACTATTATAAATATACTGACAACTACACAGTTACAAGTGAACTGACAACAAAACTATTACAAGTCTTCTGACAACTACACTGTTATAAGTGTACTAACTACTACACTGTTATAAGTGTAGTGACAACTAAACTAATACATACTAACAACTTCATTGTTAAAAGTGTATAAGTGTAATGGCAATACAGTTACAACTACTGACAACTACACAGTTATGAGTGTACTGACAACTAAACTATTATAAGTATACTGAAAACTTCACTGTTATAAATGTATTGACAGCTACACTGTTATAAGTGTATTGACAACTACAATACTACACAGTTATGAGTGTACTGACAACTAAACTATTATAAGTATACTGACAACTACACTGTTATAAATGTATTGACAGCTACACTGTTATAAGTGTATTGACAACTACAATGTTACAAATATACTGACAACTACACTGTTAAAAGTATATTAACAATATCAATGTTAAAAGTGTATTGACAACTACAATTTTATAAGTGTAATAACAACTAACCTATTACAAGTCTACTGACAGCTCCACTGTTATAAGTGTACTGACATCTGAACTATTACAGGCATTCTGACAACTACACAGTTATAAGTGTACTGACAACTGAACTATTACAAGTATACAGACAACTACACTGTTATAAGTGTACTGACAACAACACTGTTATAAGTGTACTGACAACTAAATTATTACAAGTATACTGAGAACTACACTGTTACAAGTGTACTGACAACAACGCTGTTATAAGTGTACTGACACCTACACTGTTATAAGTGTACTGACAACAACACTGTTATAAATGTACTCACAACTAAACTATTACAAAAGTACTGACAACAACACTGTTATAAGTGTACTGACAACTGCACTGTTACAAGTGTACTGACAACTTCACTGTTACAAGTGTACTGACAACAACAGTGTTATAAGTGTACTGACACCTACACTGTTACAAGTGTACTGACAACTACACTGTTACAAGTGAACTGACAACAACACTGTTATAAGTGTACTGACATATACACTGTTATAAGTGTAATGGCAATACAGTTACAACTACACTGTTACAAGTGTACTGACAACTACACTGTTACAAGTGTACTGACAACAACAGTGTTATAAGTGTACTGACACCTACACTGTTACAAGTGTACTGACAACTACACTGTTACAAGTGAACTGACAACAACACTGTTATAAGTGTACTGACAACTAAACTATCACAAGTATACTGACAACAACAGTGTTATAAGTGTACTGACAACAACAGTGTTATAAGTGTACTGACAACAACAGTGTTATAAGTGTACTGACAACAACAGTGTTATAAGTGTACTGACAACAACAGTGTTATAAGTGTACTGACAACAACAGTGTTATAAGTGTACTGACAACAACAGTGTTATAAGTGTACTGACAACAACAGTGTTATAAGTGTACTGACAACAACAGTGTTATAAGTGTACTGACAACAACAGTGTTATAAGTGTACTGACAACAACAGTGTTATAAGTGTACTGACAACAACAGTGTTATAAGTGTACTGACAACAACAGTGTTATAAGTGTACTGACAACAACAGTGTTATAAGTGTACTGACAACAACACTGTTATAAATGTACTGACAACAACACTGTTATAAGTGTACTGACAACAGCACTGTTATAAGTGTACTGACAACTAAAATAGTACAAGTCTACTGACAGCTACACTTTTATAAGTGTACTGACAACTAAATTATTACAAGTCTACTGACAGCTCCACTGTTATAAGTGTACTGACAACTAAACTATTGTAAGTGTACTAACAACTACACTCTTATAAGTGAACTAACAACTAAACTATTACAAGTATACTGACAACTACACTGTTATAAGTGTACTGACAACTAAAATATTGCAAGTTTATTGACAGGTACACAGTTATAAGTGTACTGACAGCTACACTGTTATAAATGTATTGACAACTACAATGTTATAAGTGTAATAACGGCTAAACTATTACAAGTATACTGACAACTACACTGTCATAGGTGTAGTGACAACTAAACTAATACAAAAATACTGACAACTACACTGTTATAAGTGTACTAACAACTACACTGTTATAAGTGTAGTGACAACTAAACTAATACAAGAATACTGACAACTAAACTATTACAAGTCTACTGACAGCTCCACTGTTATAAATGTATTGACAACTACACTGTTATAAGTGTGTTGACAACTACAATGTTACAAGTATACTGACAACTACACTGTTATGAGTGTCCTGACAACTTAACTATTATAAGTATACTGACAACTACACTGTTATAAATGTATTGACAACTACACTGTTATAAGTGTATTGACAACTACAATGTTACAAGTATACTGACAACTACACTGTTAAAAGTATATTAACAATATCAATGTTAAAAGTGTATTGACAACTACAATTTTATAAGTGTAATAACAACTAACCTATTACAAGTCTACTGACAGCTCCACTGTTATAAGTGTACTGACAACTAAACTATTACAATTATACTGACAACTACACTGTTATAAATGTATTGACAACTGCAATGTTACAAGTATACTGACAACTACACTGTTATAAGTGTACTGACAACTAAAATATTTCAAGTTTACTGACAGCTTCACAGTTATAAGTGTACTGACAACTTAACTATTACAAGTATACTGACAACTAAATTATTATAAGTGTACTTACAACTACACTGTTATAAGTGTACTGACAACTACACCATTATAAGTATACTAACAATTTCAATGTTAAAAAGTGTATTGACAACTACACTGTTATAAGTGTACTGACAACTAAAATATTTCAAGTTTACTGACAGCTTCACAGTTATAAGTGTACTGACAACTAAATTATTATAAGTGTACTTACAACTGCACTGTTATAAGTGTACTGACAACTACACTATTATAAGTATACTAACAACTTCATTGTTAAAAGTGTATTGACAACTACACTGTTATAAGTTTAATAACTACTAAACTATGACAAGTTCACCGACAGCTACACTGTTATAAGTGTACTGACAACTACAATGTTACAAGTATACTGACAACTACACCAGTATAAGTGTACTAACAACTAAAATATTGCAAGTTTACTGACAACTTCACTGTTAGAAGTGTACTTACAACTTAACTATTACAAGTGTACTGACAGCTTCATTTTTATAAGTGTACTGACAACTACACTGTTATAAGTGTACTGACAACTGCACTGTTAAAAGTGTATTGACAACTAAACTACTACAAGTGTACTGACAACTAAAATATTGCAAGTTTACTGACAGCTACACAGTTATAAGTGTACTGACAATTTAACTATTACAAGTATACTGACAACTACACTACTATAAGTATACTAACAACTTCATTGTTAAAAGTGTATTGACAACTACACTGTTATAAGTTTAATAACAACTAAACTATTACAAGTCTACCGACAGCTACACTGTTATAAGTGTACTGACACCTACACTGTTATAAGTGTACTGACACCTACACTGTTTCAAGTACAGCTACAACATTACTGCCTTACCATGCCCCACACCCAATTGCGATAACACTCAAAAATATTACCAAGCAAGAATTTTTCTTGCACTTTCATGTACCTGCACATAGATGCCTTAATTGTTGGTTGGTATGTTACACTTTACTATTTCAACTGCCAATTAAATTAATTGATTGTTTGTTGTAACATAGAAACATGGACTTTTAAAAGTACACAAGACAAACCACAGAATTATACACGTGACTGTCAACAACCTCTAACAATATTAGTAGTATTTTGGCTTAATTATTTCCTATTAATCAACCGACGGAAATCCGTTATTTGAAAATCTTGAGACTTTCCTCCTACCTTTCAGTATCGTCCGCGTACCGTCATTTTATACTCCAGATGTGCCAAAACCTATACACCAATGGCTGGTCTGTAACAAACAACTTCCTCCTTTATACAGGTAGCATGGCACATTGTGTTAACGTCTCATTAAACACATGGCTACCATGGTGTAACAGAAAAAATGGAGACACGTCAACTTGCTACCCTTCCCTTGGACATGATCCAACACCCTGTACAGCGCCCCGATGCGTGCCAGCTGGTAGTGGTGCGCTGAGAGGTGAGACTCGGGAAGATTTCCAGCCTCAGTAACATATATACTGACCCCCTAGATTGTTGTATCGTGCCTACAAGCTAGCAATGCGTCCAGTCCGCTACAATGGAGCGACAATATAATTGACACAAACCAATTTACAAAGGCCAATTATGACCTCAGTTAGCGTGTTGTCTGTTTAAAGTTTCAAGTATTAACTTGTTACATGTACTAAATGCACACCCTGCTGACTTGTGCACGCAAAGCCAAGTTTTTAAAAAATACCCGAATGTTGAAATCTTAATAAGGACATTCCAAAAGAGAACAAATGACACCCAAATTTACCTTTTTTATAATGATCGAGGAGCTGGTACCGGCTATGATTGCTTCGCTTCTACTTGTAGAAGTCGGTCAAGGAAAGCCAGACAAATCTGCGGTTGTGTAACATCATATTACATCATTGGTACACAAGTTGTTTAAAATTCAATTAGTTTCCAACCAATACATTCCCGGACAGACTTCAAGTAAACATTGCTCGTTTTTTAACTGTAATTTACTGGGATACGCTACCCGAAGATACCTTGTGTGCAGGAAGAATGATGTCAACAAGAAATAAACACTCAATAAAATTTCCATATTATTTGCATAGGTTTCCGTTACACCTTATTATAGATGACGTAAAATACTTAGGTCTGAATATCCAGTTTAACATTAAATGTTAACTGAATGTAAATTAGATTTTCACCGAGGTGAATTCTACCTGATCATCTGTGATAGAGACCAAAACGTATGTCAGACCCAGGCGAAGCCACCTCTGGAATATACTGTTTAGGGCTGTGACGAAATGGTCGACATCCAAACGATCGAAACAATTTTAAAGCCCTGTATGTTATCTGAAGTTAACACAATTGCCAAACTGGCTTAGTAATGTTAACTGAATGTTAATGTCCCGAGGTTATGTATAGGTTTGGTATAGTAATGTTAACTGAATGTTAATGTCCCTAGGTTATGTATAGGTTTGGTATAGTAATGTTAACTGAATGTTAATGTCCCTAGGTTATGTATAGGTTTGGTATAGTAATGTTAACTGAATGTTAATGTCCCTAGGTTATGTATAGGTTTGGTATAGTAATGTTAACTGAATGTTAATGTCCCTAGGTTATGTATAGGTTTGGTATAGTAATGTTAACTGAATGTTAATGTCCCTAGGTTATGTATAGGTTTGGTATAGTAATGTTAACTGAATGTTAATGTCCCTAGGTTATGTATAGGTTTGGTATAGTAATGTTAACTGAATGTTAATGTCCCTAGGTTATGTATAGGTTTGGTATAGTAATGTTAACTGAATGTTAATGTCCCTAGGTTATGTATAGGTTTGGTATAGTAATGTTAACTGAATGTTAATGTCCCTAGGTTATGTATAGGTTTGGTATAGTAATGTTAACTGAATGTTAATGTCCCTAGGTTATGTATAGGTTTGGTATAGTAATGTTAACTGAATGTTAATGTCCCTAGGTTATGTATAGGTTTGGTATAGTAATGTTAACTGAATGTTAATGTCCCTAGGTTATGTATAGGTTTGGTATAGTAATGTTAACTGAATGTTAATGTCCCTAGGTTATGTATAGGTTTGGTATAGTAATGTTAACTGAATGTTAATGTCCCTAGGTTATGTATAGGTTTGGTATAGTAATGTTAACTGAATGTTAATGTCCCTAGGTTATGTATAGGTTTGGTATAGTAATGTTAACTGAATGTTAATGTCCCTAGGTTATGTATAGGTTTGGTATAGTAATGTTAACTGAATGTTAATGTCCCTAGGTTATGTATAGGTTTGGTATAGTAATGTTAACTGAATGTTAATGTCCCTAGGTTATGTATAGGTTTGGTATAGTAATGTTAACTGAATGTTAATGTCCCTAGGTTATGTATAGGTTTGGTATAGTAATGTTAACTGAATGTTAATGTCCCTAGGTTATGTATAGGTTTGGTATAGTAATGTTAACTGAATGTTAATGTCCCTAGGTTATGTATAGGTTTGGTATAGTAATGTTAACTGAATGTTAATGTCCCTAGGTTATGTATAGGTTTGGTATAGTAATGTTAACTGAATGTTAATGTCCCTAGGTTATGTATAGGTTTGGTATAGTAATGTTAACTGAATGTTAATGTCCCTAGGTTATGTATAGGTTTGGTATAGTAATGTTAACTGAATGTTAATGTCCCTAGGTTATGTATAGGTTTGGTATAGTAATGTTAACTGAATGTTAATGTCCCTAGGTTATGTATAGGTTTGGTATAGTAATGTTAACTGAATGTTAATGTCCCTAGGTTATGTATAGGTTTGGTATAGTAATGTTAACTGAATGTTAATGTCCCTAGGTTATGTATAGGTTTGGTATAGTAATGTTAACTGAATGTTAATGTCCCTAGGTTATGTATAGGTTTGGTATAGTAATGTTAACTGAATGTTAATGTCCCTAGGTTATGTATAGGTTTGGTATAGTAATGTTAACTGAATGTTATTTTATTTAATTGAATTTAATTGAAAAATAATGGACGCAGGCTGAGAAAAATAATGGACGCAGGCTGAAAGCCTCTATGTCCATATCACAAAACATAGTACTAAAATATTATATTGTCACTGGTTAATATATATAAACTTTCCCAAAAGAGTTATTTTAAAAGTCATTATCAGTAATTATTGTAAATAGTGTCCTTCAGATGGTTATCCAACAGGATCTCAAAGTCCTTCGTGGTTTCTGCATTTACAACCGATTCCGGTAGACAGTTCCAGATATCAACTACCCTAAACGTGAACGAGTTTTTCCTTAGCTCTGTACTACATCGTTGTTTATACAGCTTAAATTTATGTTCGCGTGTTCTTTCGTTATTATCGTAGACAAATATGTCTGACGTGACTTTCTCATCAAACTTCCTCTTCACAATCTTGAAAACGTTAATCAAATCACCTCTAGTCCTTCGGTGTTTTAGTGTCGGTAGTTTTAATTTTTCTAAACGTTCTTCGTAGGAGATTTCTTTAAATCCAGGTAGAAGCTTAATGGCTCTCCGTTGTACATTCTCTATCATCTGGATATCTTTAAGTTTATACGGACTCCACGCACTGGCTGCGTATTCTAGATGCGGTCTTACCAGAGCCTTGAATAACTGTCTAAAAATCGATTCGTCCAAAAAAGTAAATGATCTTCTAATAATCCCGAGTACTGAATTAGCTTTATTTATTGAGTTTTGAATGTGGGTCCGAAAGTTCAGGTTTGCAACCACCGTTACTCCTAAATCTTTTTCACTGTTGATTTTGTCAAGTACGACTTCTCCAGTTTTGCTGGCGAGACGGTATGTTCTATTATTGTTTGGTGATCCTTTAACCTGAAGAACCTTGCATGTATTCGGATGAAATTTCAGAAGCCAATCATCAAACCATTTTTGAAGAATATTCAAATCTGCTTGTAGAATTTCCTTATCCTCATCAGTTCGTATCTTGCGGAATCATTTAGTATCATCCGCGAATAAAGAGCACGATGACGCAGTGTTCTCGGGCATGTCATTGATATACATAACAAATAGTATTGGTCCTAAAACACTCCCCTGAGGAATTCCGCTTAAGACGTTCTGTAATTTGGATGTAGATCCGTTAACCACTACTTTTTGATGTCTATCGCTTAAAAAGTTTTCTATCCATTTAACAGTTTTCGCGCTGATTCCATAATTATATAGCTTGTGTATTAGACGGCGATTGGGTACCTTGTCGAAAGCTTTCATAAAATCCATATAAATGACATCAATTTCTCCTCCCGTATCCAACATATGAGTCCACTCATCTAGGACGATTAACATTTGAAGTGTTGTTGATCTTCCGGGGAGAAATCCAAACTGATTTATTGAAGATTAACGAAATTGGTATACACAAAACATCGCGAAGTTCCTTTAAAGCTTTCGGATGCATCCCATCGGGTCCTGGTGATTTGTTAGCATCTAAATTGAAAAGTAGTTTTTTGATTACATCTCCATTGATTGACGTGTCTTGAAATAAGTGACTGACAGCTGGTCTGGCTAGGAACGGAGGTAGCTCCCCCGGTAGTTCTTTAGTAAATACACTCGTGAAGAAATTAACCAATACTTCTGCCTTCTCCGAATCACTAGTTGATATTCCTGTAGGGTTTCCGTTCAATCCTTTTAGGTCCGAAATTCCCGATCTCACTTTTCTCTTAGCATTTAGATATTTCTAGAATCGTTTAGGCTGGTGCTTCGCATTAAGTGCAATTTCCTTTTCCATCTCCCTTTTTGCCTTCCGGAGTTCCCATTTGACTTGGTTTCTGAGTTTGGCATACTCCTTATACCTATCTTGTGTTTTTGTTTCCATAAACCTCGTCCAAGCCCGATGTTTTTTATTGATTTTATTCCTAAGATCCCTGTTCAACGCTAGGCCGTTTTTGCTGTTTGCAGTTGTGTTCTTCTTTTTTGGGATATATTTGTCCGCAGTATTATGGAATATACGGAGAAATTTGTTGTACGCTTCTTCAGTATCCAGGTTAGACAAAGTTTCTGTCCATTCCACCTCCCGTAGTTCCTTCTTCATGTTGGTATAGTCTCCTTTACGGAAATTATATCCTGTTTGAAAATTGTTGGATACCGTTTTGCGGAACGCGTATTCAAAATATATAAGAAGATGATCACTGTTGCCTATAGGACTATCGTAATTAATAGCATTCACTGTCTCTTCCGCATTAGTTAATATTAAATCAAGGATATTTGCTTCGTTCCCCACTCGGATGCGAGTGCATTCAGTGGAATGTTGATAAAGAAAGTTGTCTCTTAAAAGTTCTATAAAGTTTTCACCTTGTCTATCTCCCCTTGATATCCATGTGTTCCAGTCTATACTTGGGAAGTTGAAATCCCCTAATATTAACAGCTGTGAAAACTCTTTATCTGTAGAAACTTTAGTTATTAGTTTATGTAGCTCATCGTTGTTATCCTTATCAGAGTTCGGACTTCTATAGACACAGCCAATCAACACTTTCTCCTTATCCGGCGATGTTAATTTTACCCAGATGCTCTCTTTAAAGCTGGTTGTAATGTTCACTTCCACGGGTTTAAGGCCTTCCTTGATGTAAATACCTATTCCACGGTGTCGATTGGGGTCGTTTTCGTTTATAAAAAAATCATATCCCGGAATGTTTAGCTCTGCTTTACTTGGTAAAAATCTATAATTTTTCGGGTAGATTTCAGTTATACCTATCGCGTCTATACCCCTCTCTTTCTGTTGAATCCTTAGTTTTAACTCATCTAATTTGTTTAAAAGACTGTCAGCATTAGTGTAAAAGCAGCTCAAGTTATCGTTTAATCTTCCCGAATTTTCGTTTTGATTTTCACGATTTTTCTGTTCCATGGGGGGCCTTTTACCCTGTGGACAAAACCCCCGGTTTCCTTCTCGTTTCTCTTTTTCGCTTCTCCCCTTAGTGCTGCCTCTCCTTCTCTTTCTGATTTGGTCAGATCATTATTAATCCGAATGGATTTGTAA
Source organism: Mizuhopecten yessoensis (assembly GCF_002113885.1). NCBI lineage: Eukaryota > Metazoa > Mollusca > Bivalvia > Pectinida > Pectinidae > Mizuhopecten > Mizuhopecten yessoensis. Next base: position 49,065 of record NW_018407485.1, read on the forward strand.
TCATCATTGGTTTGAAGATTCCGAATATTTTTGAAAAACACAGATTTATAAGCAATGCTACCGAAGCTGACTAGGATGGGTCGGGTTTTCTCCTGTTGTTTTCTGCCTAGTCTGGTAATCTTGGGAATGTCATTCAATCCCTCAGCCGAGACTTTGCAGGTTTTAAGCATCTTTGTAACTATCTCCAAATCCGCATGTTTTGCGTCCCCGTTATCCTCTTTTTCGTCAACCCCGAAAATGATTATATTGTTTTCTCTGCGTTTTTTATCGTTAAGCTCCGATAATATAGTAGATGTAGCATCATTGATACTAGTATGGGTATCCTTGGATGAACTTACAGAGTTTGCCAGTTCTTCTTGAATTATCTTCCTCACCTCATCAGTTCCACACTTCCACTTTATAACGAGTTCAAGCTTGGTAATTCTTTCCTCGTATGCTGCCATTATCTCAGCACATTTGTTTTCCACTATGGTTTCGGTATGAAGGTTTTTTCTTACTGCCACATTGCATGGCGCGCAAAACCACATCGAATCCGTTTTGTTTAGAAAATCATATTCCGTGACTTCTTTCTGCAGGCACGCGATACAGAAACGGTCTTTGCAGCGTTCACATTCCAGCATTTTAGCGTTTGGGTCTCCACTGTCCGTCTTCTGACACAACTTGCAGGTCCAAGTGTCCGACAAAAACGGGTTGGAACTTCGTCTAATACTCCCTTTTCTCTCTCCAGATAGAATGGCTGGATTTTTATTTTATTATTATTATTGTATTTATTTTTTAAATCAATGGTACATTTTATTCATATTTTAATAACATACCTATTGATATATCTGTTATGGAATCATGTCAACAAATCCCTGTACATGTGTACAGTACAGCTACGCTGTGTAGATAAGACATCATTTAAAATGATATCTATGAATTAGTTTACCGTCCAATTGGCACTAGTAATTTTATTTAGTATTTAAACACAAACAAATGATGCCAATATACAAAATGTGGGGGATTGTTGCGTCAGAATTGAAATAAAAGGCCAAGCCAAAAAAAGAACTGTTATTGTCGCAATTATATTATTAAAACTGCGGGTAAATTCATCCTCGAGGACGGTCTCATTTGATTGAAATACAGGATGACTGCAGCACCATGTGAGGAGCACATCCAAACTACGACACACCATCCAAAACAAACTCTGTTGACTGAAGTAAGCAACTGATTCAAAAGGCTGTATTTACTGCTAATAAAAAGAGGGCACTTAAAAAGAAAATAGGAGCTACAAAATGGGAGAATAACTGTAGTATTAAACAAGTCACTAACGGAAATGGAATCGTTATGACATTCTCGAGTGCCGCCTATGAATACTATCGAATAAAACTATCCTAGTTCTTGAGTATTGGTAAATATAAATAACACTGATGTGTCATCCGGTAACCACGATGATACATCCATGTTACCCATTGCATCTGACATTCCCAATATCTGTGTAGGGCTGCCGCCCCACTCGCCAAACATCAGCATCACAGTGCATCCCTTACTATCCACTGTTCCTGGTACAAACTCCGACAAATCATACGTCTCTGTTGGTCAAGCTAACGTCTCAACGCCAGCGCCAAATGTTACAAACGGGCTTGACAATCAGTTACAACTGATGTTATAAACAACCAAAAACGATCAAGGCTACCATGCAGAACAATAAATCAAAGGAGACTCGTACTACCCCGAACGTCTGCAGTTATATACCCGTTGTCTGATATTACACCTAGCAATGTGCGAGATATTCCTCTAGAACAATCGGACAACGCCAGACAACGCGCGTGATATTTCCCTAGAACAATTGGATACTACACCCAAGTTTTCAAATAACACAACCATATATCAGATTGACACTACGCATAATGTTTGTGAAATTCTCTCTTCTCACTCTTTGACATTGCCTGATCGAACAGGCGATACCCTTCTGGAACGACCTGGTAAACGTGGGCGTCCAAAAGGAATACTGCGTAAAGGTCCTGTCGATCTATCGTCACCGAATCCAGACACGAGCGCAGAGGTAATGAGACAATCAATGGACAACAAGCAATTAAGACAAACCGAAAGTGGGAAGACAGTCTTAAGAAAGAGCGTGCCACTCTAAATGAAGAGCAATAGAAAAGCGCAAGGTTGCAAGTACATGTAATAACTCTAAAAGAAAAAGTCAAGGAGTTGAAAAAGTCAAATAAAATTATAAGAATGAAGATGGAAGCTAAATCGTCTACTGCAGACCCGAGTTAACAACACACAAGGTCTACAAACCCTGAACGATCTCACAATCTGTATGACATGTCCGAGTCAATCTCAGATCTGACTATCGAACATATTCTGGAACAGCTATCGGGACTAGAGGAGCGCAAAAGCGCGTCCAGGAGAACTCATCAGCTGGAAATGGAGGACATATCTAACAGGCTGCAGAGGCTTGAGAATCCATCAATTAAACAACATACCTCGGTACCGCAGTCCCCGTCCTTACCCCCACCTTACCCACCACCCTACCCGTACCCACCATACTTGGGGTCCAGCTTTCCACCGCCATCCCTACTGCCAGCGTAAAGTGCACATTACCTACAAGGGGGCTGATTGTTCAGCAAAGGCCGCAGTCGAAAGGACCGCGTACGAGTACTTATCGTCATCAATTCGGGCAAAGCAACAGTCCTCACAACGATATTACGTCAACGGGCAATGTAAAGCAAATGGGACAAAATGATATACCCGTAGATGCTAAAGAGAACATGAGACAGAAATCATTGGAACAGTGTGAAGCCAGGCTAGCGGGAAATGAACCAGGCAACGGAAGTGATATACAGGAGCAACTGGTACATGATCATGCAACTACTAATACCGATGTTGGACATTCATCATACCCAGCAAAGTCACAGTCCTTTTTTATATCTGAGCCTAACGAGAAGAACGTTAATGTGACCTTGGGGAGTATGAGGAGTACCTAGGAATTTTGGAGGAAATTACTAGGCAATATAACACTACGCATGACATAATCATAGGGGGCGATTGGAATACCGATCTGCGTCGGTTAGGCGAACTAAACTCGATGGCTTCGTGGACTCTACAGGATATGTCATAATGCCAACGGCGGATACTTTTGAACATCCCAACGGAAACGATAAGTCCACAATTGTTTACGTCCTCTTCCACGAAACGTACGTCTGGAAATAGGGCGTATCTTAGGTCACTAGAAGGGATCTTGACGCAGAAAACACATCAGATCACTACCCTATATACCCATCTGTACTTTTCACAGCGGCCTTGTTGGAGCCATCGAAACAGCAGAAGGACAGTCGACAAAAAAACAACTGGAAGAAAGTGGACATAACCAGGTATTCCAAACTTATCGATGCGAACTTAAAACATGTAGATTGGGGTAATTAGTATGATTACCACACAAATCATTGACCTTATAGACAAGCCTGTGGCAGTAGTTACTCCCAAGCCTAGTCATGTAAGGAGTGGGAAACACCATGTATGGAATGACAATATTGCGAAAGCAACGATAGACAACAAACAGGCTTTGAATGATTGGAAGGAACATGGAAAGCCTGCGAGTGGTCCCATTGCTGATAAGAGATGTAACGCCAAAAAAGAAGTGTGTAAACAACGGGGAATTGAGATTGCTACAAGATGGGATATATACATGAATGATCTTATGAAAGCTAGAAAAGAGGACACTAAAACATTATATCGTCTAATTAACGAAGAGTGGGCAGGGTAACATACTCCCGAGTCTACTAGTTGATGGGAAGGAATGTAGTACACCATCTGATATCCTAGAGGGATGGAAACTCAGCTTCCAAAAATGGGTCACACCTGCTCAGGATTGTACACCCGACCGACTTAAAGCCCAATTTGACATCGATGTAATATCCAATTACTGTCAAAGCCAACCAGTTACAGCAGAGGATTTAAACATCAACCGTTGACACAGCTCAACACAAACAAGTCGCCGGATATTTTAAACCTCACTGCTGAACATCTCAAATTTGGGAAACCACGTATTATCAGCGTCCTGACAACCCTATTCAACCTGTTCCTAACAGAGGGGAGAGTTCCAGATATGCTGAAAAGAGGTCAACTCACACCTGTATTTAAAAAGAAAGGATCCAAGAAGAAAGCGAAACACTACAGAGGTATTGCTGTACTAAAAGTTCTGGAAACTGCTCTTAGATCGTGCCATCACAGAATAGGCAACAACGAGGTTTCACCAAAGGAGCATCACCGCTGAGCAGCGGATTAATAATACGAGAAGTCATCAATGACCGAGCCTGTAGTAACGTGTATATATCTCACCTAGATTCTAAAGCGGCTTTTGACTCAGTTAACCACAATATCCTGGATAGAAAGTTATTCTTACATGGTGTCAGGGGCAAGCTATGGGAGATAATTCACGATCTTAACGTATCGGTGCAGACAAGTGGGAGGGACAACACATCAATCCCATTATGATATACCAAGGCGTACGTCAAGGCGGAATTCTCAGCACAGACCTTTATAAGATATATATTCACGACCTGCTGGATAGGATTGTCAACTCCGGGCATGGTTCCTACGTTGGGATTTCCCCTTGTGTCTCCCCAACATGTGCTGATGACGTCACACTTATCGATGACTGCAAGTCAGAACTTCAGACCTTGCTAAACATCGTTCATTCATACATTAAGGAACATCTATATGAAGTGCAGCCTGTGAAATGTATCGTACTCCCTGCCAGCCTGAAAGGCATGAGGAATGACATTCTGTTCCCCTGGGCCATTGACATTGTCGAAGTCCCTGTTGTGCAAGAGGCTACCCACCTTGGTATAACTCATAACACAAACCCCCCAAAACAAACTTGAGAAAAGGGAGGAACATGATATATAGCCTTATGGGTACGGGCTGGCACGGAAAAATGGTCTTGATCCAGCGTCAAACCTACATATTATCAACACTTACGTTGTACCAACCTTCGCAATACGGACTCGAAATCCTATCACAATCTTTGAATGATATGGAATCACTTAAAGTTTGCTATAGGAAAATATTAAAGCAGATACTCTCGGTTCCAGACAGTGTGGGTGACGTGGGTGTCAATATCCTTACTGGAACAATTCCGTTGAGAGCCGTTATCTATAAACGAATGCTTTGGTTATTTGGCTCTGTGGCTACATCTGATTCTATTGAACGGGACATCGCTAGACGCCAGCAGGTTCTACAACCATCGAACAATCCAAGCTGGTTCTTTGAAATTTCCGATCTGTTGGCAGTATACAACCTACCCAGCGCACATGATATCCTCGAAAATGGTATTCTGAAGTCGGCGTGGAAGTTAAGCATCGAATCTAGTATCAATAAGTATTGGACATCTGCGATGCACAGACAGGCCGAGTACTACAGTTCCTTAACATGTCTGAATTGTGAAGGATTTAGGATGGGCGGATTCAGCCAGTGCTGGAATCGGTATAAACCGATCGTAGAGACATTGAAAGGTTACCAACAAAATTGCGTCTTCTGACAGGGACATGTTTGCTACAGAGCAATAGGAGTGTGTTCAACAAGAACGCTATTGATCCAATCTGCCTATTCCGTTATCGCAGCTAGTGTAAGACATGCTATTCAAAAATCATTTCTAATTTTGTCATTCAAAGGTGCAGGAAGAACAAAATCAACATGTGTATTAACGGCATGACACAGGCAGTAGTAATGAAAATTGAATCCTTTTAAAGGGACATCACGGTGAAGTGTATTTTTTTTTTTTTTTTGTCTATTTTTCAAATTCTACATAAACATATCAAGTGAGTCTCCTTATGGAAATTAACGATCGGATTTGGCTGATATATATTGATAAAAATGAATAATTTCAAGACAATCATCGGGATTTCTTCCTGGACGTGGCAAGTTAGCGAGAAAAAATCGTTAGGCTTACCGCGTCAACTACGAAGCGAAAAGTTGTCAAATGGTAAAGAAATAGCGCAAGGATTACGTTACGGAATCATAATTGCAGGTGGGAAGTATTCAAAGGAGAAAATAACTGCCCTAGCAATTAGAACGGTGCATGTATTCTCCCGGATAGCAGGTTAAAGTTGAAATGGAATCGACAGAAATGCTGTCTATGTTTTGAATAAATATCTAAAACTATTAACCTCGCTAGTATCTTTGTCTGGGTTGGAACGCAGATGAACTTATTTTGTTATGTCAATGGGCATGTATCGGAGAGAGTTAACTTTGTGTTTCTATATACAGTAGTTTATGCGAAAGGAAGGGATAAGTGACTGGTTAGTTTGATTATGATGCTATGAGGCCCTCCAAGGGATAACTGTTGTGATGGCCACGGCGTATTCTGTTCTCTCCTCAGTCTGTACACGGGGTCAAATGAGAAACGTGAGCTATTAGATTTACTTAATTGATAATATTCCCGGATTCAGTAAAAGGTATGATTTAAATATATTGCTGAAGTAAACGATTTTTTTTATTTTCATGCAAGATTCAGATATGTCAAAATGACGGTTCAGTATGAATAACTAAGAAAGGAGAACCTATTCATAGTAAATAGGATCGCATAACAAACATACTTTTTAAATCGTTATGTTTCAACAGTTCATGTTTTCACATGATGTTGACTTAGAATGTATGATCATGCATTAACTTTTTCTCTCTATATAATTTATTTTCGACTTCAGATAGAATCGGAATACGCATTGTGAAAACGGGAAAAATGTCGTACGTGGTAACCTCCCCAATTTTATATTTAATTACCTATCAGATAGGCACTTCAAATTCCTTTTTGGTTCAACTTTTTCTGAAACGTCTAAACAGGAAATGGGAGTCCCACAGGGTGGAATCCTATCAGTCACCCTGTTTGGTCTTAAAATCAATGATATAGTCAAATGTCTTGCTCAGTCCACAGAAGGGTCGTTATTCGTGGATGACTTCTTGATCTGTTACAGATCTAAGAGCATGCACACGATAGAACGATAACTTCAACAGAGTTTAAACAAACTACAAAATTGGGCAGACGAAAACGTCTTCAAACTCTCTAAATCCAAACTGTGTGCATGCATTTCTTTCAAAAACGAAAAGCACACAATGACCCAAAACTTACTCTTGATGGCACTAGAATTCCTGTTGTTGAACAGACTAAATTTCTAGGCCTCATTTTTGTTTCGAAACTCTTTTTCATACCATATATAAAGTATCTGAAAGATAAGTGTTCCAAGGCGTTAAACATTATACGAGGCCTTTCTCATACTGATTGGGGAGCGCACCGTGAAATGCGTATGCGCCTATACAGATCACTCATTCGAACAAAACTGGATTATGGTTCTATGGTATACGGGCCGCGCGCAGTTCTTACCTGCAGATGCTAGACCCAATCCATAACCAGGGGATAAGTCTAGCCCTTGGAGCTTTTCGAACAACACCGGTGAAAAGCCTTCACGTGGAACCGAATGAACCATCCCTTTATGACAGAAGGAAAACCTGGCATTCCAGTTTGCAGCTCAATTAAAATCAAACCCTAAAAATCCTGCTTTCGACCAAGTATTCAACCCAAAATACCAAAACATATTTACATAAACCCAAACCTTCTGCCAACATTTGGTATCCGAATTTCAAATTTCCTGCAAGAACTCGACATAAAGTTGACCGACATAGCTAATTTTAACATATCTGATGTTCCTCTATGGACCACACAAACACCCAATTTTAACTTCACATTACATAAGCGAGGTAAATCCAGTGTAATGCCCGAAGAACACAAATCCTCCTTTCGGGATGCATTTCGAATTACCCTTTTCATACACAACTTTACACCGATGGTTCCAAAGAAAGTGAGAAAGTGGCAGCAGCCTGCTGTACTGCTAATTCTTGTCCTTCAGTTCGGCTACCAGACGGCGCCTCCATCTTTTCTGCCGAAGCATGCGCCGTTGGTTTGGCCCTCGACCATATCGATGAACAACGTATTAAACATGCAATCATTTGTTTAGACTCTCTATCTGTCCTACAAAGTTTACAGTTACGAGATCCTAAAAACACACTCGTACAAAACCTTGCTTTTTGAATATCTCGTATCTTAAAAAAATCTAAAATAACTTTACTTTGTATTCCGAGCCATGTCGGAATTAAAGGCAACGAATTTGTTGACAGGGAAGCAAACAATGCGTTAACTCTCCAACAAACAAATATCAAACTACCATATACATATTTCAAACCTATTATTCGTACAGCCATTCAAAATGAATGGCCGCAACGCTGGTCTCTCTAGACCAGCATCACACTTTTAAAGTACAACCGAAACTTAAAACATCTGCTCCCAGTCGGAAAGATCGTAGAGAGGAAGTTGTCCTCTCTCGGCTCCGCACTGGGCACACATATCCTACTCATTCGTACCTTCTAAAACGAGAAGATCCACCTTCATGCCACGCATGTTTCAACAGTTCATGTTTTCACATGATGTTGACTTAGAATGTATGATAATGCAACAACTTTTTTCTCTATAAATAATTAACTTTCGACTTCAGATAGAATCGGAATACGCAATGTGAAAACTGGAAAAAAAGTCATTTGTTTACGTTGTAAAAATGACGCGTGCTGCCGATAACTACGGCTTCTGTTTCTGACAAAAAGAACTAATTAAAGAAAAGTTGTCTCAACATAAAAAGGTTCCATTTACAAATATGCTTTAATCTATGTAAAGTATTGAAAAACATATCATTATCAGTTATCTCAACACGTTCCATATCTGACACATATTCTACAGTGGTTTTGCCAGAAATATGTATTGTGTGTGATAGCTAATATGACTTACTAAGGGTTAGCGTATGGTAATAGTCGTCTTTACTCTCGATATACGACAACTCCTGGGTTCTTTGTTTACTTAGTTATTACTTATAAAAATATGTAACATGAAATACATCATTTAACCATACATACTGAGACATTCATACAATCACACGATAAGATAAAACATGTCAAACACCTACCTGGCCGTAGCCAGTTACATAGGTTAGAATAGCTGAATATGTATTTTACAACTGTGACATTCAATCTATATATTATATAGAAATTACAGTCTAATTATACATCATAATTACAAATATATGAAATACCCAACTCTTCAATGTGAAGAGGGGTTTCTCGGAAAAAGGTCCGCCGAGTCCTGAGTCTGACTCGTTCAGTACACACTATAAAAAGGAAACATTATACACATAATTATATTAAAAACTTGCTTCTTCGATATCTCTTGTCTACTAAATTGACCACGCCTGATATCTAAATTTACAGAGACTTTCAAAATATTAACTTTACTTTTAAACAAAAATATTACGCTAATTAAACATATTATTCAATAGATACTAATTACACTTATGTTTTATACACGGGTACTTACGTTTACGGTCTTTGGCTCTAGTGCGCGCTATATATTCAAATCTCTATGCTGGCTATAGGTATAAGTGCGTATAGATACAAGTGTATTGCTGTGCTCGCTCTGGCCGCTCTGTTCAAAGTGACCAATGCGCCAGGTAAACTACCTAATATTCAACACTAATAACTAGATAAACAGGTTTACTACACATTTCATCACATCCGCCCAGTACCTCACTTGCATTTTCACGTGCTATTTTCGCGTGCGCGCTCAAAGTTTCGCCGCAATGCGTGACGTACAATATTACACGGAGGGCTGAATTCGGTTTATAGCTAAATACAACAAATATGTTAAAAGCAATATTGACAAATAATGACGCTTCTACATTCTCCCCTCATTAGATGGAAGATGTCCTCATCTACATGATCAGGAAAGACTGTATATAAAACATAAAAAATGAATATGACAAAAGTCCATACAAAATCTTAACATACAATAACAATATAAAATCTGCAACTGAGGAAAAATGAAAATATAACAACTCCTCAATTTCATGAGGTATTCCCCCGCTTAAAAGAAAGATGGGGTTTCCATTTACTCCTACATACAACAATTACAAATGAATATTTATGTTAAAGTAACGTTACAAACAATGGTACATATACTTAACTAGATAAAATATTCAATAGTGCCTGTTGAGCTGACGCTGGAATATCTCCGAAGGATGCTTCAGATGGTATGTCCATCAGAAACATGGCTTTCATCTTCAATTCAACTCCAACAGGTTGCTGTAAACACACAAACTCTCCTGATGTCATCCAATTAGGCGGTCGTCTGTTCCTAGTCGATTTCCTAGGTATTGGAATCTCCGGATCAGGCGAAGTAGTATTCCCCTGTACTGCAGCTGCAGGTTCATCCTCCGATTCCGATGTCTCCTCATCAATGAAGTCGGTCTGAGGTCCAGGTACGTGTGTCATGTCCTTGCTCGGCTGCACCTTGTCCTGTGTGGGTGGCCGTTAAATGTTGGTAGGAACGTTCATACCCACAAATTCCTCATCTGAGCTCTCGTTGCTGTCACTTACAGGCGGTGATACAACAGGCTCAGCCACAGACTTCTGATGATGCGGACCACAATCGATCCTCGAACTCCTAACACGAGGTACCGGCCGAGGTGGATGTGCAATGGGTACCCTCTCTGCTTTGACCTGTATAGTTCCAATGGGAAGTAGATGGTTTCTGTGAATAGTTCTACCTTTTCCTTCACCATTCTCTCGATGTATGGTATATACAGGAATGTCTCTGTTCGGTTGACTCTGTACGATATATACGCCAGGCTCCCAGCGATCCGCTAGCTTGTGACGCCCCTCAAAGACAAGTACCTTAACAAGAAGAATAGACATTGTCTAGTATAACTAATTGTCAATCTTTAATAAAAACAAATTCAAATCATTCGCCTGTTTCTTTTTGTCTGAAATTAACATATGAGAAATTAAGTCAAACCGGATACAAACAAGAAAATATTAATAGTGAAACACATATAAAGTATAAATAGAAAGAAGAGAGACAGTGGTTATGTAAACAAAGAAATAGCTGACCATATTGATGAACTGTACGTTTTGTGTGGCCCTGTTGATTTTAGTTCTAAAAGTATTGATGATTGTATTGAAAAATTCACAGTGATGTTAAATGATATTGTTAAACCTTTTTGTTCGCAAACTGTTTCTCGAAATATTTCTCAAAAGTTGCAACTGAAACAGTGTGAAGATAATCCTTGGTTTAATGAGATTTGTAGAAGACGTTATAAAGATTATAAAGCTACATTAAAATCTTTTTAAAAACAGTAGAAAATCGTAATATATTAGTCAACGAAAACGTTTATAAGATTTATAAAACTAGGCTCAAGAGATAATATAAGGGGCATAATGGAAACCAGATGAATTATTTAAGAAAGCATATAAAGTAATTCTATAAACATTTTGGAAAACGTAAGGAATTGAAGAAAAGTACATTAACTGGGAATTACTTTTTTAATCATTTTTCAAATCTGGCAATTTCTGTACCTGCATAAAGGGGGATATTTTAATCATTTAAATAATAATGACCGTTCTAATTATCCTGCTTCATTTTCAGAATTAGATAGGGATTTGAAGAAGAAGACAATGTTTTTAACGAATACTTTATCAAATGTAACACATTGTTGTTACCTTGCCTAATTAAGATTTTTAATAATGTATTTAGTTCAGGTCACTATTCTACTCTTTGGAGCCAAGGATGCATTGTACCAGTTTTTAAAAAAGGTGATGCAAATGATCATAATAATTACCGTGGTATATCTCTTGTTAGTTGCCTCGGTAAGATTTGTACCTCTATTCTTAATCAAAGGCTTAATGAATTTGACAGAACTTATTATAAGATTTCTGACGCTCAATTCGGTTTTTAAAGAAAATGTCTACTGTTGATGCCATTTTCATATTGCATTTTTGAATAAGAAAATCACTTAAGAAACGAAAAAGGCTGTTTTGCTGTTCTGTTGATTATAAAAAGGCATTTGATTTCGTGAATCGTCAAAAAAAATTATGGTACAAATTGTTAACAGAAGGAATTGATGGTAAAATGTTATTATAAAAAGATCTTTATATGAAACAGTTAAATGTTGTGTGAACTATAAAGGTAAATTGTCAAACTTCTTCACTTGTACAAACGGATTATGCCAGGGAGAAATTCTGTCGCCAATCTTATTTTCCTTATATGTACATGATTGTGAAATGCATTTTTTAGAAGAAAACTGTCCATCTCTTGAAATACAGTTACTCAATTTGTTCCTAATAATGTACGCTGATGGCATGGTCATTGTAGCAGAAACTCCAGAAGGTCTTCAAAAGATGCTAGATTACTTCTTCTAAATGTAATCTATACAAATATATCTGTGATGAGTTTGGTTTACAAAGTTACCTAAAAAAGTCTATTGATGTTTAACACTTGAAGGAGTAAGTAAGGATGATTAGAACATTTTCTCATAAACTTAATATAGAAATTGGTAGATAACAAGGTATTGAACACAGGAACAGTGTTTGTCTGTTATGTGCCTCTCATGATGTAGAAGACGAGTTTCAATTTGTTCTTAAATGTCCGTTTTATTCCGATTTACGCAATTCATTTATTAACCCTTTCTTTGTCAGACATACAAGTATGTGTAAATTCATTAAGTTGTTATCTACTGGAAAAAAAACTTATTTGGCCAAATATGTAAAAATCGCTAATAGAAGACGACAAAATTTAGTGAATTAAGTCAAGTGTATCTCTAGTGTTTGTCAGTAATACATGAATATGTCCTTATCATCAAATATTATTCTATTATTAAATACATTATTTTTAGCAGTGCAAGATATCTCTCTACACTTCTAGGAGAAGGTGCGGAAGTGGTGTATGTGTGTTGTTGTTTAATTGTTTACTTAAAATATATCCTCGTATCCCTGAATGAATTTTGTTCCTAGCTGTAGTTCCTCCTCCGAAACAGTTGAATTGGTAAAGTCTATCTTATTCATAGATGATTTCGGTATTCCAACCTCTCCATTAACAGAAGGAAGTTCCTGGACAATCACTGGCTGTATCTCGCATAACATTGCCTTGGGAGGAATGATAAACGTATGTGTTGTCAGATTGGAAAGTTGAACGTCCAATGGATGTGTACTGTCTCAGTCATAGGAAAGCACTGTGACTCGGATGACATTCATAATTCTGTTGACCCACTGTAGACACGGTCGCACCTGTAAACAGTAACGCCCTGGTCTTCTATGTCGACACCAACTTCATTAGCATTGCCAATCATCTGTGTTCCTGTCTTTGTAGCCTTAGTATTCTTCTTTGGACATTGAATTCGGAAATCTGTGAGCGGTCCGTCATCACAGACTCCTTCCCTTTTACCGAACTGTGTGAGTGATCCATAATTACTCTACATCGCGCTGATATGTCCAGGCTGTCTGCATCTCCAACATATAACATCAGGCTTCTTGTCCGAAGACGCATCATCCTGGTCAATCGTCTCTTCCGATGGCTAAGAGTGGTAGACAGACCCTCCTTCGTAACTGTTAGAGTTTCCTCTATTCCTATTCCGGTGATCTCGGCTGTTCTTTCACGAGGTTGTCCCACCATCGGATATCTGCGTCTCTTATCTCTGAATAGCTGCAGACAATTGGTTGACCATATATCCCAAGTCCTCCTTCTCCTCTCCCTCAACAGCTGAGTTGACGGTAACAGTCGCCATCTGTGGTGTCTCATTGTCTCTTGTCCTCTCTATAGATCTCATCGCTATTCACAGTTCTTCATAATCAGCAATGGAATCATGATTGTGGCCAGTCACATCTCTTAAGTCTTGCCTCAGGTCGGACCAAAACTTATTGTGCAATCGCTTAAAATATTGGCATGTGTGCAAAAAACTTCTGATGATGAATAATTACTGATTCAATAAGTTTCAACACGGACTAAGAAAGCATATCACTTGGTTACATAGTGCGGTAAGAGGTTGCAGTTGCCTGACAGTCCCTCTCTAAAGGGCCTCTTTTGAAATTTTGAATCTCGGTCAGACCACCTGTGTTTACTGTCTCGTTTCAACACCGGCAGGTGACGTTATTGGCGCTATTTTTAACAGGGCTTTCCCGAACAATTCAAGTGGTCAAACTGGACATTTGGAACGGACTATGACTATGAATATGGGGATTGCAAGGTAACATAAGTGGAAGTGCATACAACAAAAGCATTCATTAAAAATAATATGGCTCTTCACGTGATGCCCCTTTAAAACTTGTTGGTAATGAGTGTGCGGTCTTGTGTTTCATTCAGCATGTGATCTAGTTCAAATCAGTATAAATAACACGAAATTAAGCATTTTGTTGAGTCTTTACCGTGAGATAATATTATGTAACAGGAAAGACAGTAGTGTATATTTGACTGAATCATGGACTTCTGTATCATCAGCGAGTGGATGAACTCGATACGCAGAAAGTAACGCGTCTATTTATATAATAATAATAAATAATAATAATACAACATTTGATATAGCGCCCCATTTAGCTAACATAAGCCACTCTAAAGCGCTTTACAGTACAAAGATATACAATCAATACAATTAGCATATACATTAATCAACGCATTTTTTTAGAGGAATTCGCAGGAGCTACCTTATCATGCGCTAACTACTAGTCATATGCCACCGGGCTGATATCTCCCTATGTGTGTATGATTGCGTGTGTGCTGGAGATGTATTGTGTTCTGTTTGTAGTGGGACCGCGCGTGCTTCAATCTTTCATAGTGCCACCTCACTTGATCCACCCCATACCATTATATACTCCACCTGGGTTGTTGGAGTAGTGTGGGCAGGAGAAAAACACTTTCTCTGTATGCGTGCGACGACTTCGAGGATCGAACCCCGGCCGCCTGCGTGGAAGGCCGAAGTGTTAACCACTCGACAGATCCGCCCTAATGATAATGAAACAAGTATCCAACATACTAATTTCAGTGAAACTTTGATAGTCAATGGGATGAGTTTGATGGTAAGAATAACGATTAATGTGCCGCCCCAAAAGTTAAGGGTCCTTGTACACTCATTAAGTTATGTGCATCTTTTTTATCGGGCGAATCTGTCATCTCAGTCAAGTCAAGTCAAGTCAAGTAAATTTTATTCAATGTCGATATGGTTTCCAAAGATAACACAATTTTCAATTTCAAAAGTATTTTATTGACAATACATATATAATACAAACATATAAGTTAAAATTAAAGAAGATGTTAGAACAGTATTGACAAAAGATTTAGACAACAGGCTATGCCTATATCAGTCTTCTTCTATTTCCGGTAGCTATGTACAATGCTTAATATATAAAATGTTGTAATTCGTTTTCCTCTCAAACACATGCACACCCACACCCACACCCGCTTATGTATAATAGTCATTGTTTAAGGGACAAAACTTGCCTGTACACTAATAATAATAACAATACATGAATATTAATTTGGAATTTATCTAGCATGTATAAGTAACGAAACGTTTTGATGATTTCATATAAAAGTCAACATGTATAAGAATAGTTTATCTAATTGGTCCGATGCATTACTTATACCATATAATAAACAGTGCAGATTTAAATATCATAATAGATTATAAATAGTGGCAATATGATGTCTAATATTTGAATACAGAGGACATATTGAAAGAAAAAAAATGTATTAGATCTTCCCTCTGTGCACCACATACACAGGAAGCATCATCAATCAGATGGTCTGGCAACTTATCAAAGTTAAGATCACTTTTAACATTTCTTAGCTGACAGAAAATGATGTTAAGTTTCCTCGGAACACATTTGATAAAAGTTTCTGAGGCAGATGTACATATATTAAAAGTTTTTTAAAGTTTCTTTTTAAAAGATGAAATTGAGATAGAATATCGTAAGGTGCTATCAAGTGCATTCCATTTTACCATCGTAGAAGGGAAGAAGCTATTCATATAAGTAGTAGTTCTTGTCTGTGGTATATTAAAGAATCTGTTATTTCTGAAGGTATATTTATTATTTACATTTAGAAATGGTTGAATGATATCATCGAGATAAGTTGGAGTGTAATTATTAAGAATCTTATCCATTAGTGTTAGTTTATGATTTTGTCTTCGTGTGTGTAATGTTTCAAGTTGTGTTTCACATGTCTTAGATAAGAGACATATAATGTTTTTAATGTATTCCTATCAACTGTAGTTTTTAAAATCCTAAGAATACTTAGTCTAGAGTTAGCTTTTTTATAAATATTTGAAATGTGATCTGCCCATGTCCCTTTACTGTTAAATGTGAGTCCTAAGTGAGTATGGTGTTCATGTTGTGCAATTGGAGTATTGTTAAATAGCAGTTGAGGATGATTGTTGATGTGTCTACGAGAGAAATTAATAGCTACAGTCTTATTCGGATTGAATAGGATCTGCCATTGCTTTGACCATTCAGAGATTGAGTCAAGATCATCATTAAAGGCATGTTAGTAGGTGTTGTAAGGTCATTGTTATTATTTACTATTACATAGAGAGAGGTATCATCTGCAAAGAGTTGTATATGAGAGGTTACATTGTTAGTAATCTCATTAATAAAAAGAAGAAAGAGGAAGGGACCATGGACAGGAACCCCCGTAGAAATAGGTTTGGTACTAGATTTATAACCTTCAAACATAACCCTTTGTTTTCTGTCAGATAAGTAAGCTTAAACCCAATAATAGAATTTATCTTTAATACCATATGTTTTTAGTTTATATAATAGGCCCAAATGCCATACACGATTTTTTTTTTTATTTATGTCACAGAAAACAAAACGCAAATCTTTACCTTGGTCTAAATCACTACTTATAGTATTATAGCAGTTAGTTGATTAGTAGTGGAGTCTTTGGGTTGAAATCCTGACTGATGTACACTTAAAATATTGTGACTTGAAATATAATTAAACGTATATTTAAAAAAAAAAAAAAAACACCACATAATAATTATTGAGATCACTGATATCTCCTTTACCTTTATAGAGAGCAGTAACATTAGCCGTTTTTAGTACATCAGGTATTACTCCAATAGATAAAGTTCTATTAAATACTAGTTTGAGTGGGTATACTTAAGAAGAAGACATTTTCTTTACAATCATAGGTAAGATACCATCAGGACCAGCTGGTTTGTTGTTATATCTTGTTCAAATGGACATAAGGGAGGTAAGTCAGGTAGGTTAGTGTCAGTAATGGTGGTAAAGAAGTTATTTAGTGCTTCAGCTTTATCTTGTGGATGGACTAAAAATGTATTGTTAGATTTCAGAGGATAGAATTAGTGATAGTCATTTTTCCTATAGATTTCGCTATCTGTCAACATTTTCTTTGATGCACTGATTTGTCAGCAAGACAATTTTGAAGTTTCTTAAAGTAATTTTCTTCATATTGATAACACAAGCTCGTTTAGTGAGCTTTTACAATCGACATCACAAATAAAACATACATAAAACAAGGTTTCATAATCAAACAAGATATGTTCATGCTGTAAAAGATACAAATAGGGAGGAAGCGTCCAATAAAACATTTGTATATTTAAATAAATAAGAACAATAATAATAGTCAATGCGGTAAAAGTGGCAAGTTACATTTATCACATTTTGAATTTCATTTCTTATTTGATCACATTTGCCAGGGACAGTCCATTATACGTCCCTGCATTTACTTATAATTATTGATTATGAGGTGAAGGAAAGATAAAAAAAGAAGAACTTGAGAAAGGATAGTACAGTGGTACATGGTCAGCTCCAAGGGTTGGGGAGCCCCCTACCAGCATGGTATGCTCGACCTGCACCCAGTAACTCAGGATTTTGTTATATCATTATTATTCTTATAAAAGCGCATATATTAAACATAATCACAGATCAATTTAGAAACATATTACAGGCTGATAATATATCATAAAAAAATGAAAACTTAAAATTTAAGATACATAAGGATCGGATCACCAAACCATCATTTTATTAAATCATTGAAACATCCGACGAGGAATTATATTCATTTATGGTTGTATCAAAGGAAGAATATCTATGGGTGTTCTTTCAAACGAAATTAGCACCCCGGGGCTCACTTGAGATATTTATAGAACGCTCTGAAGTCGCCAATCAGCGTCTCCGGTTTTTTCGAATGTCAGGACCCAAATCGGATCAAGGTTTGAATTTTGCAGTATTTTACGCTTCAAATGAATATTTTTTGTCAGCATACGAACATTTTATGATGACCTTTAGAATTTATATGACAACAAGTATTTCTATAGTGTGAATTTATTCCTATGGTCCAAAAAACAATGCATAGTCGTCGCACGCGCCATTTTTTAAAAACGTGATCAAAACATTGACATTTGAGTTTGAATTACGTTTTCTTGCGCTATTTGAACTTAAAAACTAATCAGCTGTAGACAAAATATGGTGGATGGCTATCTATTCTAAGACTACAGCATTGTTATAACTGATTTGTTCACACATTTATTTATTCATTAGTATTTTTGCAAAAAGTGATCCGATTTGAAACATAATAAAGCAGGTTTGTTTTAGCAAAAAGAAAGAAGCAGCCTATTGCTTTGACTTGGGACGTTTTCTGTCTTCACCATTACTCCGACAGAGTCCTTTGTGGATCGAACAATGCTGATATTATGACTGTCTTTTTCATTAGCCGATTGGTAATCCATACAAGGAACGTGCAGGGGCCGACGTGCAGGGATCCTTAACTTTACAGGCACTTGACCTTGACCTGCGATAATACTTCCGGTGTAAGAAGATACAGAGAAAAGGAGAGAAATGCGAGAGAGGAGAAGAAAAGTTTTAAAGAATGTAAAGGCAAATATTTTGAGTTAAATTCGATATTGATTTTAACTTTTTATCAATTTGTAACCAATTGCTAATTTTCAATGAACTTTATTTCAGTATTACTCAGGTTTGGAAGCTTTATATGATAGTTTTGAACGTCACGTTAGGCAATTGGTACAATTTTGACAGTTTTTTAGTGATCTTTAAAAATTCAGATCTTGTGTCTGGAATGTTTCTTGATTCTTGACAAAGACTACCTATGGTGGTTCATTTTTTTTTTTATTTCTCAGTAATTTGTTTTTGAAAATAGAACGCTAAACTCGGAGTGAGATTTCGTCCGTTTTTCGGCCGTACAGTAAATAGTACCCAAATTGGTACACCATATCGCAGGCTATGGAAATTGTTTTTATTTCTACAAATTGATGTGTCGATTACAACAAATATATTGCTTTTATAGATACCATACTGAACTATAATTGTATATATTTACTTTTATATTATCCGAATATAAGGACCAGAAATCAACATTTAAACTTTTGTAACAGGAGCGAGACGGGCCCAGTTTATTATGAACAAACTACCCCCGGCTCGCTACCTTTTCCTCACAACCCAGGTTCGAATTGGGTAGCTTATTTCTGCTGGTTAAGGTAATAACTCAACTCCGGGATGTGATACAATAACAGTATTTATTAACAGAGATATACATGTATGAAGCAATGAAACATGAATAACACATGTACAGGCCTAGATGAAAACCTGATACAAACCCTAACACGTTGCCGAGACGACCCCCCAACCCTACATAGTACTAGGCTACCAGGCTAACATCCACCGACATTCCCAACCTGTTCTATCTATCTATACATGAACTATCTCTAATCCGCTATTCTAACATTACAGTAAATACTATCCCCTACAGAAGTCTATGACAGTCGTAGCAGGAATCCAATCATTCGCTCTGCGCTAAAACCGAAAGTAACACCCCACTATATAGAAACATTCACAATACAAAACTCTCGATCAATGAAAACATAGTGCTGACACAGACACAGGCACAGACAGAAAAGCATGAAATCACAGACAGGTAAACTGACAACACTTAGCAATGGACTGGTACACGTGGACAGGACACCACAACAGACAGAGGTCGGGGGACACCAGTGCACACTGGCCTCCATGTAGTACAGTAACTACACTACATGACCCCTGTCTGACACATAGAACACATAGACTATATACGACAAGAACCCCCCCCCCCCCCGCTACACATGCTTATATCTAACTCCTTGAAAATACTCCAAAACTTGACCGTGTATACCAATTTGGGTAGTGTACCAATTTTGGTAGTGTGACGTTAACTAATTGATGTCATAATTAAACTCCTGTTTCTAGTTCTCATTAATGACCTTGTCAGATCAGTTTCTTGCAACATCAAACTCTTTGCTGATGATTGCTTACTCCTAATGAAACACATTCTTTACAGGACTGTCGCAAACTTGATAATGAGCTGAAATCTTTGGAAAACTGGGAGAGTAAATGGCAGAATTTTAATGCTAAGAATTAAGTGCTCTATTATCAACATCTCTAAAAAGAAAGAAAAACTATCAAGTATAGTTACTCCCTACACAATCAAACACTGGGCAATTTAGATTCTAGCAAATATCTAAGAGTCGCTTTCACTGCTAATCTAAACTGGGATAAACACATACAGTCCCTCACTAACAAAGCCATCAGGACTCTAGGATTTCTGAGAAGCAGCCTGCACCAGAATAATTAAAGCCCAAACATATACAACCTTAGTAAGACCAACCCTAGGGTATGCAGCCACATGCTGGGACCCTTATACATCAGACCAGGTCATATCTATTTGAAAATGTCCAGCGCAGGGCTGCCAGATATGTATCTAATGACCACAGATCTAGAGAGCCTGATTGTGTATCTAATATGATCGGATCACTAACTGGGAGCCCCTAGCTCAGAGAAGAACAAAAGCCAGCTGGCTCATGCATGATGCTGTATAAGATCATAAACGGACATGTTGGTAATAATCTATCCTACGTTTTAACAACAAGTGATAGGAGAACACGAGGGGCCAACAGAATCAACCAAATTCACACCAACAAAAACCTATTTAAATACTCTTTTTTCCCCAGGTTTATTGTAAATTGGAATTCTCTAGCACAGAAGCAAAACCTAAACTTTTTCAGGTGTGCCCTTGCTAGTTTCAACATACCCTAAAGTATTTAGTGATTTTATCTTATAGTGAAAAATACCAAAAATATTTGTTTTTAATGCCACCTCCCAGGATCAAATGCACTCAAACCTTTGAGTCTGATCCTTCATATGGAAGAAGAAGTATACCAAGATGAGGACCTGTGACTTAACGAAAAACAATCCTAAAGGAACTACAGTAACTTGTATCACTTGGGCCAGCGATTTATCAGTCAGAACTGTTTCTTTTGGCCTCTCCTACACTGTAGGGATTAATATTAGAAATTTTTGATCAATATTAATCCTTCAAAGTGCCAGCCCCTTATCAGGTACTGGAGCACCGGCAAATCTGGCTATATAGGCAGATTTAGCTGTATAGCCAAATATGACTATACAAATATAGGACGAATGTAAACAAACAACCATGCAGTTACTGGTCATATTTATCTCGTGCACGTCAATAACCAAACAAGTCAGTCGCTGAAATTAAACATTATTGTCTAATCACACTATTTTAATTGATTTGGTAAAATACCATTGTTGCATTTTTTCGCTGTCAACCGTTCATCCTTGTTAGTATAAAACTTATAAAAGCGGGTGTCTATTCAATATGGCCTCAATGCATATGTCTTCCCGACGATAAGCATCCCGAAGATGCAGATTCGGGCCTCCGGTGTGCTTTTGGAAGATACTTCGGAGTAGGAAAGATAACATACAGAGAAAGTTGATTGTGTGTCTAGAGGGAGTGAAATATTTGGTGTTTTTGTGCAAGTGTCTATTACATATTATGGCTTTAATTTGATTATTTGGATTTGATAAAAAATTAATACATTATCCTTGAAGTTTGTTTAAGTGAGTTACCTTTTCCGTTCGTGCTTCTGTATCAGGTGACCCCTACTTTCGTTTTCCTAATACTTGTTGTAAGGGGCCGTATTATGCACATTGTATAAGTATTTGATTGTGTAACACATGTGATGTCATGTGGTATGTGTTGTGCTCTTTCTTCGCTTGGACACTTTACTTACAAGGGGTCAGACCTACATTTTATGCTGGTAGTGGAAAGCCTGAAGTATATATATCATCTATGGTTGGTATGCTCACTCGATAATTGATTTAAAGTATCCTCAGCACCACATGCTGGGTTAGTCATTTACAGAATATATATATATATATAGCGATAAATAATTTCAAATGTCAAATGGTAAAAACATAAATAAAACAAAACACGTAGACTAAGTATAATTGGCTAGCGCTTTCGCCCGTCTTGGGGCTCTTCAGGTGATTTAAATTTATTTGTGATGTCATAAATAAATTTAAATCACCTGAAGAGCCCCAAGATGGGCGAAAGCGCTAGCCAATTATGCTAGTCTTCGTGTTTTGTTTTATTTATATATATATATGTAATTAATCTAATATTATTGTGTAGATTATTATTTAACACTTAACGTAAATTCCTTTTTCTAAATTAGTTGTGAGTAAAAATAAAATATAACTTACATTCTATACTGAGTATGTACTATAATTTATATTTGTATGTAACAGTACTATACTTTATATTTTTGGTTAAACTGGTTAGGTTGTCTTTTTATCTAGAAGTCATAGAATTGTGTTCTCGTCCTTTTAAATATTTAATTGTTCGCGTCATGTATTGTAAAAGTGACTGTGTGGTGTGTTCGATTAGCAATATGTCTAATATATGTCTGTATTGTACAATTAGTGTGTTTGTATCATTTTAGGGATTTAGAGAGATACTGTAAACTTATAAACCAAAAGAAACATCAAATTGATTGTCGTGTGATTTGTGCAAAGAACCCCCACTCCACATTTTGCTACAGAAATCGTTAATATTCCTGTTTAACCATCAGATACAGGGAATAAAAGGATGCTGCTACTAAAAATCAATAAAATCAACGGATTAATAATAATATAAATAATTAGCTGAACATCTTTCGTGTCACCGACTTACCTTTTTGTCCACCTTTTTTTTAATGTGTACAAGGAATTCGCTACCACAATTGGCTTGTTTGCTTAACATTTATCCTATACACATATTTGACTAAAGCAAAATCTGCCTAAGTAGCCAGGTTGACAGTGCTCCAGTACCTGCCAATGATGCAGAAAGGGTGGAAAGCTTACTAAATCACAAAATGGACACCACATATAACCTCGGTATAAAAGAAAGTGCTAATTGGCACACTGCAGCTCTTACTGTCGGTCTGAACAGAAGGAACAGAAGCCCAAGGAAGACAGTGTTATGTATTGGTGTTTTTATTGGTAGATATGCTGTAACATAAACACCTGCTAACACCCACCATGTTGAGGGATGGGGAATTACAAGTCCAGACCAACAATCTCTTGTGCAGGTAATTACATAATATATAATATCACACTGACCATTAATCTATTCATAGAGCGGGTAATTACATAATATATAATATCACACTAATGAGCGGGTAATTACATAATATATAATATCACACTGACCATTAATCTAGAGCAGGTAATTATATAATATATAATATCACACTGGCCATTAATCTATTCATAGAGTGGGTAATTACATAATATATAATATCACACTGACCATTAATCTATTCATAGAGTGGGTGATTACATAATACATAATATCACACTGACCATTAATCTATTCATAGAGTGGGTAATTACATAATATATAATATCACACTGGCCATTAATCTATTCATAGAGTGGGTAATTACATAATATATAATGTCACACTGGCCATTAATCTTTTCATAGAGTGGGTAATTACATAATATATCATGTCACACTGACCATTAATCTATTCATAGATAGAGTGGGTGATTACATAATATATAATATCACACTGGCCATTAATCTATTCATAGAGTGGGTTATTACATAATATATAATGTCACATTGACCATTAATCTATTCATAGAGTGGGTGATTACATAATATAAAATAGCATCTTCCCAATTTTCATTATGTGGTTAATTTCAAAATGCATTGTGTGGGAAGTTATATATAATTTTAAAGTATCCTGTATCACCCTGACCTACATTTATAATGTCATGGTCAGGTAACATTAATCTGTACATATGTATCACCCAGACCTATAATGTCATGGTCAGGTAACATAAATCTGTATCACGCAGACCTATAATGTTGTGGTCAGGTAACATAAATCTGTATCACACAGACCTATAATGTTGTGGTCAGGTAACATAAATCTGTATCACCCAGACCTATAATGTCATGGTCTGGAAACAAAAATATGTATCACCCAGACCTATAATGTCATGGTCAGGTAAAATAAATCTGTATCATTCAGACCTATAATGTCATGGTCAGGCAACATAAATCTGTATCACCCAGACCTATAATGCCATGGTCAGGTAACATAAATCTGTATCATTCCGACCTATAATCTTATGGTCAGGTAACATAAATCTGTATCACCCAGCCCTATAATGTCATGGTCAGGTAACATAAATCTGTCTCACGCAGACCTATAATGTTGTGGTCAGGTAACATAAATCTGCATCACACAGACCTATAATGTTGTGGTCAGGTAACATAAATCTGTATCACCCAGACCTATAATGCCATGGTCAGGTAACATAAATCTGTATCATTCAGACCTATAATCTTATGGTCAGGTAACATAAATCTGTATCACCCAGACCTATAATGTCATGGTCAGGTAACATTAATCTGTATCACCCAGACCTATAATCTTATGGTCAGGTAACATTAATCTGTATCGCCCTGACCTATCATCTCATGGTCAGGTAACATTAATTGGTATCACCCAGACCTAAAATCTCAATGGTCAGATTATATTGACAGTTTATCATTGGAACAAAAGTATGTCCTTACCTATTACTTTAATCTGAATTGTACACTTTTCCTTTAATTGTAGATGAACTTAAAAAGAAAATAAGTGAAAGTTACTCAATATTCAGATCAAAAATCATTGAAGAACTTCGTCCAAATGAAAAGGATTGGACAGAATTACAGTTAGCATGTGGGTATGTATCAATGGTCGTGACTATAGTTAACATGTGGGTATGTATCAATGGTCGTGACTATAGTTAACATGTGGGTATGTATCAATGGTCGTGACTATAGTTAACATGTGGGTATGTATCAATGGTCGTGACTATAGTTAACATGTGGGTATGTATCAATGGTCGTGACTATAGTTAACATGTGGGTATGTATCAATGGTCGTGACTATAGTTAACATGTGGGTATGTATCAATGGTCGTGACTATAGTTAACATGTGGGTATGTATCAATGGTCGTGACTATAGTTAACATGTGGGTATGTATCAATGGTCGTGACTATAGTTAACATGTGGGTATGTATCAATGGTCGTGACTATAGTTAACATGTGGGTATGTATCAATGGTCGTGACTATAGTTAACATGTGGGTATGTATCAATGGTCGTGACTATAGTTAACATGTGGGTATGTATCAATGGTCGTGACTATAGTTAACATGTGGGTATGTATCAATGGTCGTGACTATAGTTAACATGTGGGTATGTATCAATGGTCGTGACTATAGTTAACATGTGGGTATGTATCAATGGTCGTGACTATAGTTAACATGTGGGTATGTATCAATGGTCGTGACTATAGTTAACATGTGGGTATGTATCAATGGTCGTGACTATAGTTAACATGTGGGTATGTATCAATGGTCGTGACTATAGTTAACATGTGGGTATGTATCAATGGTCGTGACTATAGTTAACATGTGGGTATGTATCAATGGTCGTGACTATAGTTAACATGTGGGTATGTATCAATGGTCGTGACTATAGTTAACATGTGGGTATGTATCAATGGTCGTGACTATAGTTAACATGTGGGTATGTATCAATGGTCGTGACTATAGTTAACATGTGGGTATGTATCAATGGTCGTGACTATAGTTAACATGTGGGTATGTATCAATGGTCGTGACTATAGTTAACATGTGGGTATGTATCAATGGTCGTGACTATAGTTAACATGTGGGTATGTATCAATGGTCGTGACTATAGTTAACATGTGGGTATGTATCAATGGTCGTGACTATAGTTAACATGTGGGTATGTATCAATGGTCGTGACTATAGTTAACATGTGGGTATGTATCAATGGTCGTGACTATAGTTAACATGTGGGTATGTATCAATGGTCGTGACTATAGTTAACATGTGGGTATGTATCAATGGTCGTGACTATAGTTAACATGTGGGTATGTATCAATGGTCGTGACTATAGTTAACATGTGGGTATGTATCAATGGTCGTGACTATAGTTAACATGTGGGTATGTATCAATGGTCGTGACTATAGTTAACATGTGGGTATGTATCAATGGTCGTGACTATAGTTAACATGTGGGTATGTATCAATGGTCGTGACTATAGTTAACATGTGGGTATGTATCAATGGTCGTGACTATAGTTAACATGTGGGTATGTATCAATGGTCGTGACTATAGTTAACATGTGGGTATGTATCAATGGTCGTGACTATAGTTAACATGTGGGTATGTATCAATGGTCGTGACTATAGTTAACATGTGGGTATGTATCAATGGTCGTGACTATAGTTAACATGTGGGTATGTATCAATGGTCGTGACTATAGTTAACATGTGGGTATGTATCAATGGTCGTGACTATAGTTAACATGTGGGTATGTATCAATGGTCGTGACTATAGTTAACATGTGGGTATGTATCAATGGTCGTGACTATAGTTAACATGTGGGTATGTATCAATGGTCGTGACTATAGTTAACATGTGGGTATGTATCAATGGTCGTGACTATAGTTAACATGTGGGTATGTATCAATGGTCGTGACTATAGTTAACATGTGGGTATGTATCAATGGTCGTGACTATAGTTAACATGTGGGTATGTATCAATGGTCGTGACTATAGTTAACATGTGGGTATGTATCAATGGTCGTGACTATAGTTAACATGTGGGTATGTATCAATGGTCGTGACTATAGTTAACATGTGGGTATGTATCAATGGTCGTGACTATAGTTAACATGTGGGTATGTATCAATGGTCGTGACTATAGTTAACATGTGGGTATGTATCAATGGTCGTGACTATAGTTAACATGTGGGTATGTATCAATGGTCGTGACTATAGTTAACATGTGGGTATGTATCAATGGTCGTGACTATAGTTAACATGTGGGTATGTATCAATGGTCGTGACTATAGTTAACATGTGGGTATGTATCAATGGTCGTGACTATAGTTAACATGTGGGTATGTATCAATGGTCGTGACTATAGTTAACATGTGGGTATGTATCAATGGTCGTGACTATAGTTAACATGTGGGTATGTATCAATGGTCGTGACTATAGTTAACATGTGGGTATGTATCAATGGTCGTGACTATAGTTAACATGTGGGTATGTATCAATGGTCGTGACTATAGTTAACATGTGGGTATGTATCAATGGTCGTGACTATAGTTAACATGTGGGTATGTATCAATGGTCGTGACTATAGTTAACATGTGGGTATGTATCAATGGTCGTGACTATAGTTAACATGTGGGTATGTATCAATGGTCGTGACTATAGTTAACATGTGGGTATGTATCAATGGTCGTGACTATAGTTAACATGTGGGTATGTATCAATGGTCGTGACTATAGTTAACATGTGGGTATGTATCAATGGTCGTGACTATAGTTAACATGTGGGTATGTATCAATGGTCGTGACTATAGTTAACATGTGGGTATGTATCAATGGTCGTGACTATAGTTAACATGTGGGTATGTATCAATGGTCGTGACTATAGTTAACATGTGGGTATGTATCAATGGTCGTGACTATAGTTAACATGTGGGTATGTATCAATGGTCGTGACTATAGTTAACATGTGGGTATGTATCAATGGTCGTGACTATAGTTAACATGTGGGTATGTATCAATGGTCGTGACTATAGTTAACATGTGGGTATGTATCAATGGTCGTGACTATAGTTAACATGTGGGTATGTATCAATGGTCGTGACTATAGTTAACATGTGGGTATGTATCAATGGTCGTGACTATAGTTAACATGTGGGTATGTATCAATGGTCGTGACTATAGTTAACATGTGGGTATGTATCAATGGTCGTGACTATAGTTAACATGTGGGTATGTATCAATGGTCGTGACTATAGTTAACATGTGGGTATGTATCAATGGTCGTGACTATAGTTAACATGTGGGTATGTATCAATGGTCGTGACTATAGTTAACATGTGGGTATGTATCAATGGTCGTGACTATAGTTAACATGTGGGTATGTATCAATGGTCGTGACTATAGTTAACATGTGGGTATGTATCAATGGTCGTGACTATAGTTAACATGTGGGTATGTATCAATGGTCGTGACTATAGTTAACATGTGGGTATGTATCAATGGTCGTGACTATAGTTAACATGTGGGTATGTATCAATGGTCGTGACTATAGTTAACATGTGGGTATGTATCAATGGTCGTGACTATAGTTAACATGTGGGTATGTATCAATGGTCGTGACTATAGTTAACATGTGGGTATGTATCAATGGTCGTGACTATAGTTAACATGTGGGTATGTATCAATGGTCGTGACTATAGTTAACATGTGGGTATGTATCAATGGTCGTGACTATAGTTAACATGTGGGTATGTATCAATGGCCGTGACTATAGTTAACATGTGGGCATTTATCAATAGTCCTGACTATAGTTAACATGTGGGTATTTTTCAGCAGTGATGACTATAATCTATTTTAGCTGTGTCTGGTAAATTCTAAGGAACTTTTTAATTGAGGACCTGAGAGTAGGTGATACAATTTACTTACAGAAATTGTGAGAAATATTGATATTTTTGATTTTATTTTCAATGATAATAACTATGAGATTGTAAGATGTCTGGAAGGATTCATTTTTACAATAGAGTGACTTAGCTACAATCTACCTGTGTACCAAGGAATTATCAGTCTGTTCAGCTCGTAAAAGTACATTTTTTGTGTCCCTGCAGGAGAGGAGACTGCACCACTGTAGCTGACTTGCTGACTGATGAGAATATAGAGGAAAGAACAGATACTGGGTTAACACTCCTTCACATAGCTTGTATATTTGGGGGTAAGCATACAGTTTTCCATGGGGAAATAAACCTGGTGTCAGAAAACAAGAAACTGGCTTTATCCCAAATTCTCATACTTTAATTATTGTATTATTCAGAAACCAAATGCACAGATAGTTTTTAAAAATCAACATTCCAAGCAGAATTGTTTAATTAGATTTTATTTCTAGTGTTTTAGAAACTAACGCCATACAGACTTTTGAAATGCTACTACTACGTTTTAGTTTTGCCTTTGGTGGAGTGTTTATTGGTGTCATATCGTCCATCTGCTTGTCTGTGATCAGTTGTCTGCAGCTTATAATTAGGCATATAGAGCTCAAGGAAGTTTCTTAAAACTTTACACAAGTATTTCTGACATCATTCTCAGGAGCCCAGTGAAGGTTATTGTCAAAAACTTCAGGTTGAGGTAACAGCTACAGAATCTTAACGTTATGATCAAAATATTAATCATTTGGCTTGTGCACAGGTTTCTTTCTAAGTACTTTACCATAGTTCGTGAACTTTCACTCAAGTATTCCTGACATAAATCTCTGGAACCCTGTAGAAGGTTAAGGTTAGATGTTAAAGGTCAAGGTCACAACAGAAGAATCTGTATATAGAGCTTACGAGGTTGGAGAAATGGCATGTCCACTAATTCTTTACCAAAGTTTTAAACCTTTTCATAGAACTTCATACATTTACTGTACTCCTGACATATTTCTCTCAATACCCATTTGAGGTCAACCTTAATACATGTATGTATATTAAATATCTTTAGAAAATCTCACTTCAGCAAATCTGGACTTTTAGTATACACCACAGAGCCTACCTATCTACAGGCCCCATTAGTTTTTTGAGACAAGGATTTGACATTTTACTTTTGTTTCAACAGGAAGTAAAAGTCTGATAGATTTACTGCTGAAGAAAAACGTGAAATCCTCAGTGCTCAGTAAGAACCAGTTTTCTGCACTACATTTAGCTACATACAAGGTAAGGCTACACCAGTGTCCTATAACCTTGTTGTCTAATGTATATAACCAGGTAAGCATGACTAACTTAATATGTATATATAGAAAACCAGGTTATCATGATATTTTGATATATTTTTTAAAATTATTTCAGGGAGATACAGAATGCGTTCAGAACTTGCTGGACAGTGAGGATGTAGATGTAAATTTGGCAGGAAACAGTGGCACCTTCCCATTACACATAGCAGCTAAGTGTGGTCATGCTGAGGTAAATAGCAACACCAAGAGAGTGGTAAACATGGTGGTAAAGGTGAAAGGTCAAGGATACACAGAGAGATAGTAAACATGGTGGTTAAGGTGAAAGATCAAGGATACCCTAAGAGATAGTAAACATGGTGGTTAAGGTGAAAGATCAAGAATACACTAAGAGATAGTAAACATGGTGGTTAAGGTGAAAGATCAAGGATACACTAAGAGATAGTAAACATGGTGGTTAAGGTGAAAGGTCAAGGATCCATTGAGGGATAGTAAACATGGTGATAAAGGTGAAAGGTCAAGGATACACTGAGGGATAGTAAACATGGTGGTTAAGGTTAAAGATCAAGGATACACTGAGAGATATTAAACATGGTGATAAAAGTGAAAGGTCCAGGATACACTGAGGGATAGTAAACATGGTGATAAAGGTGAAAGGTCAAGGATACACTGAGGGATAATAAACATGGTGGTTAAGGTGAAAGGTCAAGGATACACAGGGATAGTAAACATTGTGGTTAAGGTGAAAAATCAAGGATACACTGAGAGATAGTAAACATGGTGGTTAAGGTGAAAGATCAAGGATACACTGAGATATAGTAAACATAGTGATAAAGGTGAAAGGTCAAGGATACACTGAGGGAAAGTAAACATGGTGATAAAGGCGAAAGGTCAAGGATACACTGAGGAATAGTAAACATGGTGGTTAAGGTGAAAGGTCAAGGATACACTGAGGGATAGTAAACATGGTGGTTAAGGTGAAAGATCAAGGATACACTGAGAGATAGTAAACATGGTGGTTAAGGTGAAAGGTCAAGGATACACTGAGGAATAGTAAACATGGTGGTTAAGGGGAAAGGTCAAGGATACACAGAGAGATAGTAAACATGGTGGTTAAGGTGAAAGATCAAGGATACACTAAGAGATAGTAAACATGGTGATAAAGGTGAAAGATCAATGATACACTAAGAGATAGTAAACATGGTGGTTAAGGTGAAAGGTCAAGGATACACTGAGGGATAGTAAACATGGTGGTTAAGGTGAAAGATCAAGGATATACTGAGGGATAGTAAACATGGTGATAAAAGTGAAAGGTCCAGGATACACAAAGAGATAGTAAACATGGTTGTTAAGGTGAAAGATCAAGGATACACTAAGAGATAGTAAACATGGTGATAAAGGTGAAAGATCAAGGATACACTGAGATATAGTAAACATAGTGATAAAGGTGAAAGGTCAATGATACACTGAGGGAAAGTAAACATGGTGATAAAGGTGAAAGGTCAAGGATACACTGAGGAATAGTAAACATGGTGGTTAAGGTGAAAGGTCAAGGATACACAGAGGGATAGTAAACATGGTGGTAAAGGTGAAAGATCAAGGATACACTGAGAGATATTAAACATGGTGGTTAAGGTGAAAGGTCAAGGATCCATTGAGGGATAGTAAACATGGTGGTAAAGGTGAAAGGTCAAGGATACACTGAGGGAAAGTAAACATGGTGGTTAAGGTGAAAGATCAAGGATACACTGAGGGATAGTAAACATGGTGGTTAAGGTGAAATGTGAAGGAGACACTGAGGGATAGTAAACGTGGTGGTAAAGGTGAAAGGTCAAGGATACACTGGGGGAAAGTAAACATGGTGGTTAAGGTCAAAGATCAAGGATACACTGAGGGATAGTAAAAATGGTTGTTAAGGTGAAAGGTCAAGGACACCTGGCAATTATATGGTGATAAAGGTGAAAGGTCAAGGATACACAGAGGGATAGTTAACATAGAGGTTAAGTTGAAAGGTCAAGGATACACTGAGAGAAAGTAAACATGGTGGTTAAGGTGAAAGTTCAAGGATATACTGAGGGATAGTAAACATGGTGGTTAACGTGAAAGGTCAAGGATACACTGAGAGATAGTAAACATGGTGGTTAAGGTGAAAGTTCAAGGATATACTGAGGGATAGTAAACATGGTGGTTAACGTGAAAGGTCAAGGATACACTGAGAGATGGTAAACATGGTGGTTAAGGTGAAAGATCAAGGATACACTGAGGGATAGTAAAAATGGTTGTTAAGGTGAAAGGTCAAGGACACCTGGCAATTATATGGTGATAAAGGTGAAAGGTCAAGGATACACTGGGGGAAAGTAAACATGGTGGTTAAGGTGAAAGGTCAAGGATACACTGAGGGATAGTAAACATGGTTGTTAAGGTGAAAGGTCAAGGACACCTGGCAATTATGTATTAAGGTGAAATCAGATAGGTCAAGGACACACAGAGAAGATATTTTTTATTTTGCCAAATTTATCATTTGTCTTACAATGTCTACACAGGTCTCATGCCTTGATTGTGTGATATACTCTGTTATAAAGTACTTTAAACTATCTACAGATAACCAGTGCTTTGTTGGAAAATGGAGCAAAGGTCAATGCTGAGGATGCAGTAAAGTTCTCACCACTGCATGTAGCCTGCAACTTTGGTCATGAGCGGGTGAGCTGTAAAATATATAAAATGTTACATGGTGTATATATATCACAGGTATTATGTAGTATTTGTTTATTAAAGGTGTTTGTACAAAATATTGTAAAAGACACCTATACAAAATATAGTATTTAAAAAAATATTAGTGTAAAGTGTATATATAAAAATGTGGTCTATGTAAAAGTAAAATATGTCAACTTGTATACAAAATATAACATTGTAAAATATACAGAGGATAATGTTGTGAATTGTACCTTATCTCTCTCCTGTATGACAGGTGGTGGAGCTGCTGATCTCACACGGGGCTGATGTAAACATTTCAGGGGGAGTGGGTGACAGGCCTCTACACTTGGCCTGTGCCAAGGGTCACCTCCACATCACTAAGCTGCTAGTCCAGGGCACTTCCCAACAAAAGGCCGATGGTGAGGCTCTCTACCCTCTAATAGTGACTTGTATACTCCACCTGTTTATATTAGGCAACAAAGTCATTGTTAGTTAGGGCCCAACATTAATGCGGGTGCCCTATAATAATCACGATGGCCAAAATGTCTGAAATTTAACATGGTGACACACTGTTATGTGCATGTGTGCAATAGGGGTTTAAAAAATTCCAAAGGTCAAGGTCACTGTTGCTAAAAATAGAATTTGGAATATACTGTAAAAAAAATACATCATATAATATAAAGCCCTAACAGAAGGCAAAACTTTCTGAAATTTCTCATGATGATACACTGTAACTTCAGTTGAATCTTGTTATCTCGAACTCTTATAAATCGAAGACCCCGTTTATCTCGAAATATTTCTCCGGTCCTGGCCAAATTTCTGCTTTATCTTTGTAAATAAAACTGATAATTTGAACCCTGAAAACTCGAAGAACTTGGATACCTCGAAGTAAGATATTGGTTTCAACAGCGTAAATCCAACATTAAAACGTTGTCTACTTAACAGTGTTATAATTTCATTTCGTCACTTATTTATTCTTTGATACAAATAAAACGCAAAACTACAGTATCTCGCCATTTAGTGTTTATGAACATCTTTCGTGAGTAGACTAGCATGAAATCGGTAAAAATAATTTACAATAAAGTAAGACTATAAAGTGTGCGTCGAAACCACGTTGTTCATAATAAAAAACGAACTTCATCAATGTTGATCAACAGTATTCTGTACTTACTACGAGTTCGTTAATGATTTGTACACCCAAACTGATGACAGTCCAAACCGAAAAATTGGTCACAAAGCATGGTCATGCATAAAAGAGTTCCACAGTTAAAAATCACAACCCAGGACAGCTTCAGGAGTTCATGTTTTTACAGGAGCCAGAATGGCTTTGAAAGTCAATCGAGAAATTTTAAGAACAATATGAAAATTGCTGTTGATTACATCGAGTTGAGGGGGTGTCAGGTGTCACATATGGCTGTAATGAATCAATGTGTTACATGTACGATATAATCTGTTTGTGTGTGTTTTCATTTAAAGAATCAACTATGCGTACGCTCCATTACAGTGATTTGTTTTAGACTTGCACACTTTCATTTCCGCATTGTATAGTACGAGGTCGGAGACAGCGGGATAGTTTGATTTTAAATGTAACACTTCAGAGGTAAAACTTAACGGACTTGCAAAACAAAAGTTAACCTAGAAAGACTTTGCCAAGACTAGCCAAAAACAACATTTAATCACTAGGCTCGTTCATATTTCATAACAAATTCACAATATGGTCCAACCATATGCATTTTGATTGCGTTAAACAAAAGTATGTTTTTCGGAAATAACTTACTCTATTCTTCGTAACCGTGTTTATTGTAAAAAAACATAAATGTGTTTGTTCTATTGATTACGTATATCATCCATCAATTGATGTGTTGATTGATATGTCCAAACAGCAAATTTCATACCAAATATATGAACCCGCATAACTTGAATACTTGACCCTGTCGACTTTGAGATAACGAGGTTCGACTGTATATGCAGATGTACAATAGTGGTTTAAAAAATTCCTAAGGTCAAGGTCGCTGTTATTAAATATAGAACTGGGAATATACTGTCAAAATTACATCATATAAGGCCCTAACAGAAGGCCAAACTTTATGAAATTTCTCATGGTGATACACTGTATTTATATACAGATGTGTAATAGTGGGTTAAAACATTCCTAAGGTCAAGGTCGCTGTTACTAAAATCGGTAACGGGAACATAATGTCAAAAATACATCATATAAGGTCCTTACAATACTCCTGTTTTATTACTGCAGTTTTCCTCAGGATAGCATACATGAATAAGGACATATTATCAATATTCCTAAATCCAAACTGATCACTGTTGCTTTTGCTTAGTGCTTATACGGGAGATACACGGTCAGGCATACAGCGGGGCCCTTGCTGACCTGTCAGTATTCTAGTTCTCTCTGTATACATTGCCATTCATATATTACCTGTATAGATTTCCTTATTAATGCTAAAATGTAATTCATTAATTTTTGTAGGTAACCCTGTAAAGATTATTTAACCAATGTATAGACAATCATGTATAGATAACCTTGTTGAAGATTACCTGTCTTGATAACCATGTATAAATTATCCAGGTATATATATTTCCATGTATAAATTACCCAGGTATATATATTATCATGTATAAATTACTCAAGTATATATATTATGTATAAATTACCCAGATATATGTATTACCATGTATAAATTACCCAGGTAGATATATTACTATGTATAAAATACCAAGGTATATGTATTATCATGTATAAATTATCCAGGTATATATATTACTATGTATAAATTGCTCTGTTTATAACTTACCTATAAAGATTACCCTATATAGATGACCCTGTTGATAGATTACCCTATATAAAATGACCCTGTTGATAGATTACCCTATATTGATGACCCTGTTGATAGATTACCCTATATAGATGACTCTGTTGATAGATTACCCTATATGGATGACCCTGTTATTAGATTACCCTATATTGATGACCCTGTTAATAGATTATCCTATATATATGACCCTGTTGATAGATTACCCTATATAAAATGACCCTGTTGATAGATTACCCTATATAGATGACCCTGTTGATAGATTACCCTATAAAAGATGACCCTGTTTAATGGATCACTAAGTATAGATTACTTATGAGTACTTCTGTTACAGTAAATGTTACAGACGACGAGCAGCACCGACCGATCCACTTCTGCTGTAAGTCAGGGCACCTGCCTGTCCTGTACTACTTACTGGAAAACAAGGCAGAGCCACATGCCCAGAACATCTATGGAGACACCCCTCTTCATTTGTATGTACATAGATTTGACTTAATTCTGTACCAAACAACAGATAATCATGATCCCTTATATCTAAAGCTGTAATCTATAACTTATAACATGCCTCTGAAAATATGACAAGATTTTTGTGGAAATACTACTATATCTAGTTCATATCGCAACCTTAACTCACTTGGAATTTTTCTGATATAAATATTTATGTTACTTATATTTATAGTATTGACCGTTGACTTGACTATTGACTGTGTGTTGGCCATTACCTGGTGATTGTGATTGGATATTTTGGTTACAGGGCATGTTACAATGCCAAGGTGGAGGTGGTCAAGCAGTTAGTATTACTGACCAGTGCTGAGAGTCTGACTGTTGAAAACATATTCAGTGAGTTCCCAATACACAGGTAAGTACAGGTCACTATACATGAGGTTTAGATTAAGAGTAGAACAATTAAGTTATACTGAGATACTTTGTTAGGTCACCTGAGCGACCTATAATAATCACATTTCCTCTGTCATCCATAAACTTTTTACATTTTATACTTCTAGTGAATTGGTGAATAGGTTTCTTTGAAACTTGTTAAGAATCATATAATATCAAATTGTAAAACTGGGGTTCCTGTCCCGACCCAAGGGGCCATGTAAATTTAATTACCTTGGATCACCTTCTCTTTCTTGTGAAGGGGGCGGATAGACTAGTTTGTATAGAATTATAACACTTTCGGATATATTTTGTCCATTTTCAACAGGAAATAATTCAAACTTGGTTTGAATAATCAGGATGAGATGGCAATTAGATTGTATGAAAAAGTAAGATCCTGAGCCACCCCTGGGGCCAAAGGGGCGTGGCCAAAAATGGGAAAACTGGATTATTTCCATCCACTTTACATCTCTACAATGAAAAATAGATCTACAAGTTGGGAAACTGTTCAATCCCTTGGGTCTCTTGTTTATATTTAGAAGTATTTGTTAGCCATCTATTTTACAAACCAGCCACCTTAGCTAGTCTTTGCAGTGAGTCATTCTATATGTATTGAGGTGCCTGATTACAGTGCCTGTACCAGTGGTCGCAGCCTGGAACTGATCAAGTATCTGTTGGAGCAGCCCAGTGTCAACATCAACCAGCAGGGGCGAGATGGACATACAGGTAAATTATCAGGGGCGAGATGGACATACAGGTAAATTAGCAGGGGCAAGATGGACATCCAGGTAAATTATCAGGGGCAAGATGGACATACAGGTAAATTGACAGGGAGTGAGATGGACATACAGGTAAATTGACAGGGGGTGAGATGTACATACAGGTAATTTATCAGGGGCAAGATGGACATACAGGTAAATTGACAGGGAGTGAGATGGACATACAGGTAATTTATCAGGGGCAAGATGGACATACAGGTAAATTGACAGGGAGTGAGATGGACATACAGGTAAATTGTCAGGGGGTGAGATGTACATACAGGTAAATTATCAGGGGCAAGATGGACATACAGGTAAATTGACAGGGAGTGAGATGGACATACAGGTAAATTGACAGGGACGAGATGGACATACGGGTAAATTGACAGGGACGAGATGGACATACGGGTAAATTATCCAGGGCGAGATGGACATACAGGTAAATTATCAGTGGCGAGATGGACATACAGGTAACTTGACAGAGAGTGAGATGAACAAACAAGTTATTGACAGGGGCAATAAAGACATACAGGTAAATTAACAGGGACGAGATGGACATACAGGTAACTTATCCGGGGCGAGATGGACATACAGGTAAATTTTTGGGGCGAGATGGACATACAGGTAAATTGACAGGGGCGAGATGGACATACAGGTAAATTAGCAGGGACGAGATGGACATACAGGTAAATTATCAGGGGCAAAATGAACAAAAAGGTAAATTAACAGAGGCAAGATGGACATACAGGTAAATTATCAGTGCGAGATGGACACACAGGTAAATTGACAGAGGCAAGATGGACATACAGGTAAATTATCAGTGACGAGATGGACATACAGGTAAATATACAGGGAGTGAGATGGACATACAGGTAAATTACCAGGGGTGAGATGGACATACAAGTGATTGACAGGGGCAATATAGACATACAGGTAAATTGACAAGGGTAGATTGATATACAGGTAATTTGAAAGGGGGTGAGATGGACATACAGGTAAAGTGGCAGTGGCGAGATGGAAATACAGGATATTTGACAGGGGCAATATAGACATACAGGTTAATTAAAAGGGGGTAAGATGAACATACAGGTAAATATACAGGGAGTGAGATGTACAGACAGGTAAATTGACAGAGGGTGAGATAGACATACAGGTAAATTGACAGGGGCAATATAGACATACAGGTAAATTGTCAGGGGGTGAGATGTACATACAGGTAAATTGACAGGCAAGATGGACATACAGGTAAATTATCAAGGGCAAGATGGACATAAATGGACAGGGGGTGAGATGGACATACAGGTAAATTATCAGGGATAAGATAGACATTCAGGTAAATTGACAGGGGTGAGATGGACATACAGGTAAATTGGCAGGGAGCGTGACAGACAATTAGTAAAATCACCAGGATTCTGACAAGCATATAGGTAAAATAATAGGGGAAAGTGAATCAGCACACAAATAATTAACAGATATGAACCAAAAAAAACAGCTCGGTTATAACACAGGTGATTCAGTAGTGGTGAGACACACAGGTCAACATGTTGGAACACAGGTAATTAAACAGGGATAACACACAGGTGAAACAGTTGGGTTTAGATTTATATCCTGGTACATCCTTGTGTTGTACTTATATATTACTTAGTATCGATCTTTGTGTTGTATTTAATCTATTACTGACATGTCCGTGTATTATAGCATTGCACAGTGCCTGTAACCATGGTCACATCCGTGTTGTCCAGTTCCTACTGGAGTGTCGTGCTGACATGAACCTTGTGTCCACCATGACTGACCAGAACTCGGGAAGTGAGAAGGTGGAGGAACAGACAGCACTCATGTGGGCTTATGAACAAGGTCAGTCACAGGGGAAATAACTCCTGTCACAAATTTGTCCTGATAACTTACAACAAGTGAGGAAGTTTTCATCACATTGATTTTACACCTGATACGCTGTATTATTACGCATATATAGGTAGCTGTGGATGTGATGAATATATGCCATCATGTTTACTTATAATGATGGCATCTAAAATATGTCAATGAAATAAATAGTCCAATTATTGAAATCATTGGTGAAAATGCTTCTGCAATTTCCTCTTAGTTGTAATTACAAGTGGGTATATCAAGGGAATTAATACAATGTTATGGAAAGGAAGGTGTTTGCTTTAAAGGGGAGCAGAAGGACAGGATCCAGTAAAGGAAACAAATATGAATATCAACTCATTTAAATTGGTAGATTTCAACTTAATTTAATAATACTTAAGAACCAGGTGAGCAATTCAAGCACACTGGCTATTTTTCTGCTTTTGGTACTTTTATGATGTCCTTCGTTTTTGTACTTTTATGATGTCCTTCCATCTGTCCATCCATCCGTATGACATCTTGGTTGGTCTTTGAATTTAGCACTGTTTCCGGGGTGGGAATGTTTTTGGGAATGTTTTTTTGCGTCATGTCCGTCCTTCCGCTATCTTGTCCTGGCTCTATCTCCTACACTACTAGTCACTGGAACTTCATACTTGGTGTATGGGTTCACCTTGGTGAGGCGGTGTGTCATGTATCA
Source organism: Mizuhopecten yessoensis (assembly GCF_002113885.1). Taxonomy (NCBI): domain Eukaryota; kingdom Metazoa; phylum Mollusca; class Bivalvia; order Pectinida; family Pectinidae; genus Mizuhopecten; species Mizuhopecten yessoensis. The sequence continues at coordinate 88,833 of NW_018407485.1, forward strand.
AAAGTAGGTCCATCTGACCTACATTTTGACCTTTGACCTGTATCAAAGAAAAAGTTTGTCCGAGCTCTATCTCCTACACTACAAGTCACTGGAACTTCATACTTGGTGTATGGGTTCACCTTGGTGAGGCGGTGTGTCTTATATCAAATTAGGTCACTCTGACCTACATTTTGACCTTTGACCTGCATTTAAGAAAAGGTTTGTCTGGGCTCTATCTCCTACACTACAAGTCACTGGAACTTTATACTTGGAGTTTGGGTTCATCTTGGTGAGGCGGTGTGTCGTATATCAAAGTAGGTCACTCTGTTTTTGACCAGGTCATTGACACTATTCCGTGTTGAATGCGGTGGGTCTGTCAAACATTCATATATAGAATTAGTTCCTGCACGAATGTATCATCTGTGCATTTCGCATTCGGTGGGGGACTATAATTCGCCAAATTGTCTTGTTCTTTCTAGTTTAACAGTTAATGTGGATACATCATAAGGATTACTACACCAACATATCAAATGCAGGTCACTATAACCAACATTTTCTGATTCACTGACTACTGTTAGACTTTCTTCAGCTCTAATTCAGTAGGAGACTTTGTGTTCAGCTTCTTTTCATGGCATTTTCAAGGTTTATAGATGAAAACCTTGTCTGCACAGTTTGTCCTTAAGTATTTTTCATATTTACCTAACACCTGAGGAGAACAATTCATATAAAAAATAGATTTTCTTCAAAATTTGTTTGTATATTGTTTGTCATGTACCAATATTTTTGTGTTGTCATGGTAACTATGGAAATATGTAAATTATTTGTGAATTTACATAGATATATATGGAGTTTACATGTGTTAACATATTTTTGTGTTAACTATGGAGATATTTGTAACAATATTTGTGTAATGTTGAGCAGGACATGATGACATAGTGACACTTCTGAAGCACCATAAACGGCCCCAGGATGAGTCAGCCTGTGGGGACTACTCCCAGCCAGGTCAAGAGGGGTCATACGTATCCGTCCCCTCCCCTCTGGGTAAACTTAAAAGTATAACACGAGGTAAGTTACCAGACAGATCAGGAGCTGTTGTATGTATCTGTCCCCACCCCTCTGGCTAAACATAAGAGTATAACACGAGGTACGTTATCAGACAGATCAGGAGCTGTTGTATGTATCTGTCCCCACCCCTCTGGCTAAACATAAGAGTATAACACGAGGTACGTTATCAGACAGATCAGGAGCTGTTGTATGTATC
>NW_018407485.1:90733-106564 GCF_002113885.1 Mizuhopecten yessoensis
CCCTCCCCTGTGGATAAACATAAATGTTTAACATTAGGTAAGTTTGCAGACAGATCAGGATGCTGTTGTATGTATCTGTCCCCTCCCCTGTGGATAAACATAAATGTTTAACATTAGGTAAGTTTGCAGACAGATCAGGATGCTGTTGTATGTATCTGTCCCCTCCCCTGTGCTGAGTGAATAGTAAAATGTGGGTTCACTCTTTTGACGGTGAGAGGTATTGTATGTCTTGTCCCCAATCCCTGGACAAACACCATTTTCATTACTGATGCATTTTCCTTTAATTTTCATCAACATACTCAACTTTTGCTAGAATACACAATGACTATACTTCACAAAACCTCTGTAACTATTTTATTATGTGTATACAGCTGAGAAATACTAGTTATGTTTATCAGATGCTGTAAGTTTTATGTGATGTTATACAGAGAAAATAGATGTGCTACAGCTGAGATCCACTTTACCTCGTCACTACCACTTAAATATCAGCGACCTTGACTTTGAGGAGGTCATTGGCAGTGGATCATTTGGCAAGGTGTACAAAGGGCGCTATGATGGCAAAGTGGTGGCCATCAAAAGGTACAGTCAACTATAAATGTTATAGTGGAGATCACACTTCAAATTAATCGTAGAGTTTATATGTTAGGGTCATACGTAAAGGTCATCAGTAGGGTTCATATGTTAGGGTCATACACAAAGGTCATCAGTAGAGTTCATATGTTAGGGTCATACGTAAAGTTCATCAGTAGATTTCATATATTGGAGTCATACATAAATTAGTAAAGTTCATATATTGGGGTCATACATAAATTAGTAAAGTTCATATATTGGGGTCATACGTAAAGGTCATTAGTAAAGTTCATATATTGGGGTCATATATAAATTAGTAAAGTTCATATATTGGGGTCATACATAAAGGTCATTAGTAAAGTTCATATTTTGGGGTCATACATAATTGTCGTTTGTAGAGGTTAAACATAACAGTCATCACTAGAGGTCAATCAAAATTTCATCTGAGTATTGGGTCTCCTTTTAAAAGGAACAACTCTATGCACTGACTAGGCTATTTCTACTGGCCATGGGGTATTTTTTAGTATGTTATGTATACTCGAGAGAACTGGATATAAATTAGGTGTATCCTTTCCTTGTATCTACAGATATAGAGCAAACTCGTTTGGTGCCAAATCTGATGTTGACATGTTCTGTAGAGAGGTGGCCATTCTGTCCAAGTTAAACAGCCCCTATGTGATCAGCTTTGTAGGGGCATGCCTAGATGATCCCAGTGTAAGTATCTGTGTGGTAAAAACAGCCCCTATGTGATCAGCTTTGTAGGGGCATGCCTAGATGATCCCAGTGTAAGTATCTGTGTGGTAAAAACAGCCCCTATGTGATCAGCTTTGTAGGGGCATGCCTAGATGATCCCAGTGTAAGTATCTGTGTGGTAAAAACAGCCCCTATGTGATCAGCTTTGTAGGGGCATGCCTAGATGATCCCAGTGTAAGTATCTGTGTGGTAAAAACAGCCCCTATGTGATCAGCTTTGTAGGGGCATGCCTAGATGATCCCAGTGTAAGTATCTGTGTGGTAAAAACAGCCCCTATGTGATCAGCTTTGTAGGGGCATGCCTAGATGATCCCAGTGTAAGTATCTGTGTGGTAAAAACAGCCCCTATGTGATCAGCTTTGTAGGGGCATGCCTAGATGATCCCAGTGTAAGTATCTGTGTGGTAAAAACAGCCCCTATGTGATCAGCTTTGTAGGGGCATGCCTAGATGATCCCAGTGTAAGTATCTGTGTGGTAAAAACAGCCCCTATGTGATCAGCTTTGTAGGGGCATGCCTGGATGATCCCAGTGTAAGTATCTGTGTGGTAAAAACAGCCCCTATGTGATCAGCTTTGTAGGGGCATGCCTGGATGATCCCAGTGTAAGTATCTGTGTGGTAAAAACAGCCCCTATGTGATCAGCTTTGTAGGGGCATGCCTGGATGATCCCAGTGTAAGTATCTGTGTGGTAAAAACAGCCCCTATGTGATCAGCTTTGTGGGGGCATGCCTAGATGATCCCAGAGGAAGTATCTGGGTGGTAAAAACAGCCCCGATGTGATCAGCTTTGTAGGGCCATGCCTGGATGATTCCAGTGTAATTATCTGTGTGGTAAAAAAAGACCCTATGTGATCAGCTGTGTAGGGGCATGCCTGGCTGATTCCAGTAAAAGTATCTGTGAGGTGAAAACAACACCTATGTGATCAGCTTTGTGGGGGCATGCCTAGATGATACCAGTGTAAGTATCTGTGAGGTCTTTTATAATGAACGTGTGTGTGTACACATGGCAGGATAGCCCCTATGTGATCAGCTTTGTAGGGGCATGCCTGGATGATTCCAGTGTAAGTATCTGTGAGGTCTTTTATAATGAAAGTGTGTGTGTACACATGGCAGGATTATCTTAATCTGTAGATATATATCTTTATCATGGAAAGATGATCTTTCTTCTCAGCAGACTGATTTTTGTTCAGCAGGCTGATCTTTTATTTCACAGGAAGGGCCCTGCCATGTGTAATGGAATTGTTGATGGATGTTTATCCCCCAATGGTCAATCTTGGATCAGTCAACTTACCCTTGACCTCAGACACTTTTCAAACAACTATTGTACATCTACATATCACAGTGTATCACCATATCAAATCTAAAACAAGTGCCCAATGGGCCTGCATCACTCATCTCACACTTGTTACCTTAAAAGTGATCTTAAATAAAGCTAAAGGCAAAATATCAGTATTTATGATTTAAAGTCATTCAAAAGAACCTGTTCAAAGATTAAAAGAATATCACCCCTGTGACCTTGAAAGTCAAACAAGGTCATTATGTTGAACACATTTTACAGCCCTTCATCTCAGGATACAACTTGCAAAATATCACCACCCTATCCTTTTGTTTATTGAAATAAGGTCATTTAAATGTTTAAACATATTTGACTAAATGTGACCTCGAAAGTGGGTCAAGGTCATTCACTTGAACAAACTTGGTAGCCCTTAATCCCAGCATGCTACTAGCCAGATATCAACATTCTAGGCCTTATGGATATTCAGAAAAAGTGATTTAAAGATTTTAACATATTTGACCCCTGTGACTTTGAATATAATTCAAGTTTGTTCAAAAGAATGACCTTCATTTATATATTTTTATGGTCACAGGGGTCAATTCCCTGAGCATTTTGGTTATTCAGAAGAAGTTGTTTAAAGTTATTAACATATTTGACCCCTGTGACCTTGAATATGGGTAAAGGTCATTCATTTGAACAAACTTGATAGCCCTTCATCTCAGCATACTTCTGGCCAGATATCATCATCACCCTGGGCATTTGGGTTATTCAGAAAAAAAACTTTAAACAACTTCTTCTGAATAACCAAAAGGACCAGTATAGTTAAATTTGCTCAGTAGCATGCTGGGATGAAAGGCTACCAAGTTTGTTCAAATATATGACCTTCACCTTTATTCAAGGTCACAGACCTGTCTCATTACACATGGCAGGGCCCTTCCTGGCCTGTCTCATTACACATGACAGGGCCCTTCTTGACCTGTCTCATTACACATGACAGGGCGCTTCCTGACCTGTCTCATTACACATTGCAGGGCCCTTCTTGACCTGTCTCATTACACATGGCAGGGTCCTTCCTGGCCCGCCTCATTACACATGGCAACGCCCTTCTTGACCTTTCTCATTACACATGGCAGGGCGCTTCCTGGCCCGTCTCATTACACATGGCAAGGCCCTTCTTGACCTTTCTCATTACACATGGCAGGGCGCTTCCTGGCCCATCTCATTACACATGGCAGGGCCCTTCCTGACCTATCTTATTACACATGGTAGGGCCCTTCCTGACCTGTCTCATTACACATGGCAGGGCCCTTCCTGGCCCTTCCTGACCTGTCTCATTACACCTGGCCGGGCCCTTCCTGGCCCTTCCTGGCCCGTCTCATTACACATGGCAGGGCCCTTCCTGGCCCTTCCTGACCTGTCTCATTACACATGGCAGGGCCCTTCCTGGCCCTTCCTGACCTGTCTCATTACACATGGCAGGGCCCTTCATGACCTGTATCATTACACATGGCAGGGCCCTTCCTGGCCTGTCTTATTACACATGGCAGGGCTCTTCCTGACCTGTCTCATTACACATGGCAGGGCCCTTCCTGACCTGTCCCATTACACATGGCAGGGCCCTTCCTTACCTGTCTCATTACACATGGCAGGGTCCTTCCTGGCCTGTCTTATTACACATGGCAGGGTCCTTCCTGGCCTGTCTCATTACACATGGCAGGGTCCTTCCTGGCCTGTCTCATGACACATGGCAGGGGCCTTCCTGACCCGTCTCATTACACATGGCAGGGCCCTTCCTGGCCCGTCTCATTACACATGGCAGGGTCCTTCCTGGCCCATCTCATTACACATGGCAGGGCCCTTCCTTAGCCGTCTCATTACACATGGCAGGGCCCTTCCTGACCTGTCAGGGTTCTAGTTTGATACACCACATATTTTTGATTTTCTACTAAAAATGTACAAAATAGTTTGCACATTGTATAAAACACATTTAACAAAAACATGAAGCAGTTTCTGTTTTAACATTTAAAAGAACATTTGAAAGAACCTACCTTAGGTATGTTGGTTTTAACTTACCTCAAATATTTTGAGTTTCAATTTTTATTAAATATTTGTTTGAAATTTGAAATATTTTTGTAATACATATTCATTCTGTCAAATTCAATAAAAGAAATATAAAATAAAACATATCTTTTGGTAGTGTAGTACACATATATAGAAACTTTATAGCATATATAGAGTATGTAAGTGTTGAGAGACAGATTAAGCAGCAGGCTGTCATATGATAAATTTTCCTGTATTATTTCTCAGGTTGTCTTCTGCTGAACAAGTATTCGGTAGTGAAGCAGATGTAAAAACACTCAAACGAACAAGAAACCAATTCAAAGATTGCAGGTTTGACTGTATACTGTATATGTAATGTATAAATATTATTTGATATATGACTTACTTGACCGTAGAAATTTGTTTTTAATTTAATTCATTTTTTTTTCAGCAATTTGCCATCGTTACTCAGTTTGTGTCTGGTGGTTCCCTCTTCAGTATACTTCATGAACAAAAAAGGTAGCTATCTTTTGCACATAAGTAGATATAATTATGACACTTAAATTTTCAGTGATAACAAATGAGAGCTGTTGCTCACACATCATCATATATGGATTGAATATGTTGTTTTTTAGGTCACCTGAGCTTTAGCTTTAGCATTTTGAAAAACTATTTCAAACTTAAAAACTAGTTCTAATATGCCGATCTAACTGAAAATCAGTCTAGAAATGATCAGCTCATGGTCCTGACAAACTTAAGTTAACGTTATACTTAACAATTTTTTACTCAAATTGGTACATTATTTTTTTACTATATGACAATTGTTTAATTTTAATTATTTGTTCTTAAATAATTAACTTATTTACTGCGCTTTGTATTTGCGTCTTCCTTTAAACGACATTGGCAGAACAACCCTATTTAAATAAAATTGGCACCAATAATTAACCGTAGACAATTGAGCGTTTGACGCAGGGGCATTCTCCTTGTTATCTGAAGCGAAGAGACAAGACTCTAATTGAACAAGGTTCATTTATGACATCATAAGTAAACCACGTGTTACGTCACGAGAGTTTTTGCTTTCTTACTCAAATGATATGCATTTCTGCTGGTAATGTTCATATAGTGGGTTGCAGCGCAAATGTAAATATACCCGATTAACAGAAGAGAGATAAATCTCACACTCAATTATACCCGATCAACATAAGGAGCAAACTCCAAAACATTGATGACATTCTATAACAAATTACAAGGGTGCTAACTCCCACACATAATTACATGTATGCTACATGTACAACCATGTAAATTGTACAATACCAGTAACAGCTTGTTTAGGTTGACCATTGTTTTTGCAGAGTTATAGATCTGCATTCCAAACTGACAATAGCCGTGGATATTGCTAAGGGAATGGCCTACCTACACACGCTGCCTCAACCAATCATACATCGTGACCTCAACAGCCACAACGTTTTACTGGACGAGAACGGACATGCACTAGTGGCAGACTTCGGAGGTGAGGCATTGTGGGAAGGTTTTAGGGAGTAAGGCAGATTTAAGGATGCGATAAGACCTTACTATAGACTTGTGGATGTTTTGTGACAGGGTTTCTTTCTGTAACTTTGAGGATACTTAACTAGCACATATATTTGTTAGTAGGCTGTCACTGATGTAAATTTATCTTATTTCTTAGACCAATGTGTATTATGTTCCAGAATCCAGATTTCTACGATCTTTGGAGGACAACATGACTAAACAACCTGGTGTAAGTATAGTGTGATCAATATCTGTATTTTGATAGATGACAAAACCTAAGGCATAGAGGATTTCTTATAGTTTCATACTGAATTCATAATATACTTCATAAGTAAGGCAGTATATTGATATTATATCTTAGTTGGTTATCATTTAATATATTGATATATTTCTTAGTTTGTTTATTGACAGAATCTGCGCTGGATGGAGCCTTCATGATACTGATATTTTTGGTACTTGTATATTGACATATTCTGTGCTAGATGATAATTGAGATATTTACATATTTCATGTTTGTATAACGACAGAATCTGCGCTGGATGGCCCTTACAGGTACATGTATTCATATATTTTGTTGTGGTTATTGACAGAATCTGCGCTGGATGGCGCCCGAGATATTTACACAGTGTACCAAGTACAGCATCAAGGCAGACATGTTCAGCTACTCCCTTTGTCTTTGGGAACTACTGGCCGGGGAACTTCCATTTGGTCACCTCAAACCTGGTAGGTATTCTTCTACACAGGAGTGATCTGTTCTCTGTTCCTGGTAGGTATTTATCTACACAGGAGTGATCTGTTCTCTGTTCCTTGTAGGTATTTCTCTACACAGGAGTGATCTGTCTCTGTTCCTGGTAGGTATTTATCTACTCAGGAGTGATCTGTTCTCTGTTCCTGGTAGGCATTTCTCTACACAGGAGTGATCCGTCTCTGTTCCTGGTAGGTATTTCTCTACACAGGAGTGATCCGTCTCTGTTCCTGGTAGGAATTTCTCTACACAGGAGTGATCTGTCTCTGTTCCTGGTAGGTATTTATCTACTCAGGAGTGATCTGTTCTCTGTTCCTGGTAGGGATTTCTCTACACAGGAGTGATCTGTTCACTGTTACTGGTAGGTATTTCTCTACACAGGAGTGATCAGTTCACTGTTCCCGGTAGGTATTTCTCTACACAGGAGAGATCTGTCTCTGTTCCTGGTAGGAATTTCTCTACACAGGAGTGATCTGTCTCTGTTCCTGGCAGGTCTTTCTCTACACAGGAGTGATCTGTTCACTGTTCCTGGTATGTATTTCTCTACACAGGAGTGATCTGTTCACTGTTACTGGTAGGTATTTCTCTACACAGGAGTGATCCGTCTCTGCTCCTGGTAGGTATGTCTCTACACAGGAGTGATCGGTTCACTGTTCCCGGTAGGTATTTCTCTACACAGGAGAGATCTGTCTCTGTTCCTGGTAGGAATTTCTCTACACAGGAGTGATCTGTCTCTGTTCCTGGCAGGTCTTTCTCTACACAGGAGTGATCTGTTCACTGTTACTGGTAGGTATTTCTCTACACAGGAGTGATCAGTTCACTGTTCCCGGTAGGTATTTCTCTACACAGGAGAGATCTGTCTCTGTTCCTGGTAGGAATTTCTCTACACAGGAGTGATCTGTCTCTGTTCCTGGCAGGTCTTTCTCTACACAGGAGTGATCTGTTCACTGTTCCTGGTATGTATTTCTCTACACAGGAGTGATCTGTTCACTATTCCTGGTAGGTATTTCTCTACACAGGAGTGATCTGTTCACTGTTCCTGGTAGGTATTTCTCTACACAGGAGTGATCCGTCTCTGTTCCTGGTAGGTATTTCTCTACACAGGAGTGATCGGTTCACTGTTCCCGGTAGGTATTTCTCTACACAGGAGTGATCTGTCTCTGTTCCTGGTAGGTCTTTCTCTACACAGGAGTGATCTGTTCACTGTTCCTGGTAGGTATTTCTCTACACAGGAGTGATCTGTTTTCTGTTCCTGTTAGGTATTTCTCTACAAAGGAGTGTTCTGTTCACTATTCCTGGTAGGTATTTCTCTACACAGGAGTGATCTGTTTTCTGTTCCTGGTAGGTATTTCTCTACACAGGAGGGATCTGTTCACTATTCCTGGTAGGTATTTCTCTACACAGGAGTGATCTGTTCTCTGTTCCTGGTAGGTATTTTTCTACAAAGGAGTGATCTGTTCTCTGTTCCTGGTAGGTATTTCTCTCCACAGGAGTGATCTGTTCTCTGTTCCTTGTAGGTATTTCTCTACACAGGAGTGATCTGTTCGCTGTTCCTGGTAGGGATTTCACTACACAGGAGTGATCTATTCTCTGTTTCTGGTAGGTATTTCTCTACACAGGAATGATCTGTTCTCTGTTCCTGGTAGGCATTTCTCTACACAGGAGTGATCTGTCTCTGTTCCTGGTAGGGATTTCTCTACACAGGAGTGATCTGTTCCTGGTAGGTATTTCTCTATACAGGAGTGATCTGTTCTCTGTTCCTGCTAGGTATTTCACTACACAGGAGTGATCTATTCTCTGTTTCTGGTAGGTATTTCTCTACACAGGATTGATCTGTTCTCTGTTCCTGGTAGGAATTTCTCTACACAGGAGTGATCTGTCTCTGTTCCTGGTAGGTCTTTCTCTACACAGGAGTGATCTGTTTTCTGTTCCTGGTAGGTATTTCTCTATACAGGAGTGATCTGTTCTCTGTTCCTGCTAGGTATTTCACTACACAGGAGTGATCTATTCTCTGTTTCTGGTAGGTATTTCTCTACACAGGAATGATCTGTTCTCTGTTCCTGGTAGGCATTTCTCTACACAGGAGTGATCTGTCTCTGTTCCTGGTAGGGCTTTCTCTACACAGGAGTGATCTGTTCTCTGTCCCTGGTAGGTATTCTCTACACAGGAGTGATCTGTTCCTGGTAGGTATTTCTCTACACTGGAGTGATCTGTTCTCTTTTCCTGGTAGGTATTTCTCTACACAGGATTGATCTGTTCTCTGTTCCTGGTAGGGATTTCTCTACACAGGAGTAATCTTTTCAATGTTCCTGGTAGGCATTTCTCTACACAGGAGTGATCTGTTTTCTGTTCCTGGTAGGTATTTCTCTATACAGGAGTGATCTGTTCTCTGTTCCTGCTAGGTATTTCACTACACAGGAGTGATCTATTCTCTGTTTCTGGTAGGTATTTCTCTACACAGGATTGATCTGTTCTCTGTTCCTGGTAGGAATTTCTCTACACAGGAGTGATCTGTTCCTGGTAGGTATTTCTCTACAAAGGAGTGATCTGTTCTCTGTTCCTGGTAGGTACTTCTCTACACAGGAGTGATCTGTTCGCTGTTCCTGGTAGGGATTTCACTACACAGGAGTGATCTATTCTCTGTTCCTGGAAGGTATTTATCTACACAGGAGTGATCTGTTCACTGTCACACAGGAGTGATCTGTTCACTGTTTCTGGTAGGTATTTCTCTACACAGGAATGATCTGTTCTCTGTTCCTGGTAGGAATTTCTCTACACAGGAGTGATCTGTTTTCTGTTCCTGGTAGGTATTTCTCTATACAGGAGTGATCTGTTCTCTGTTCCTGCTAGGTATTTCACTACACAGGAGTGATCTATTCTCTGTTCCTGGTAGGTATTTCTCTACACAGGAGTGATCTGTTCACTGTTTCTGGTAGGTATTTCTCTACACAGGAGTAATCTTTTCACTGTTCCTGGTAGGTATTTCTCTACACAGGAGTAATCTTTTCACTGTTCCTCATTTCTATTGGTTTGTGATGTGGCTTTGGTTGGGCCAGAGTTCCGGTCTGGCTCTGATCTGATCTGTAGCACTGTCAGATTGTACAAATATTTACATGTAATCTGGTGTGAAAATCCAAGCCATCAGTCTATAAAGCAGTATTATACAGCTGGGAATGTGCTGTATTTGCACTGGTCCAAAGATAAGATTGGTCTTTTTATACTGTTAACTGGGAAATTTTCATTCTCATTTTCGCCTTTTTTGCTCTCCATAATGAGGGCAAATTTATCATATATTACAGCAAATTTAAGTAGACACATAATATACATTTTAATCTAATGTGAAGGGCAACATTAACACTGGGCAAAATTGGATTTTATGGGTGAAGGGCGAAAGTTTGCCTGGGCGAAAGTTTGCCTGGGTGAAAGTTTGTCTCATTGAAAGTTTGTTACGGTGAAAGTTTGTTTCAGTGAAAGTTTCCTGGTATACTTCTATAGACCTTTATTCCATTTCTTTTTTATTAGATGTTATCTATATTATTATACTTGAATGTTTGACATATTACTCCTGTCACCAAAGATCAAGGTCATGTTTAATGATCAAATAAGACATGTACAATGTATGTCATGACTCGTGTAAGTGGGCCTTGACAAGCTGGCTCTACGTATCGTCATCAGTGTCCATTTTTGTGACGTACTTTGGGGAAAAGTACAGCAGACTCAATCATCTCGATATCGCACATTTCAATACCGTAGTGTAAATTATAGTAACACCTGGTAAACAATAATACTCGTGCATGACGATGATATGTCAATACCAATATGCAATATTGAGATTTTACATGGAAATTTGTAAACACATGCACTTCAGAAATAAATTCGCCAATAAAAAGACATAAATCGACTCACGGGAAGACACTGACATAAGACCAGACGACTACAAGAAGGTAATATATGAAGAGTATGGAATGCAGACTCATGTGTTTTGTGTACCGACCTTACATGTGGATATCACGTGCTTACACGAGTTCACAAGCTCGAGGTCCTTATGATTTTCACTGTTGAGCGAGTTATGCTCTGTCGAGTAAATCTTTTTTACAAATGTGGTGCACTAACTCTGTAAAAATAGTGTTTTGTAAAAATATTGAGATCCCTATGAAATTGCATGGGTGGGTGGACGTGAGAACGGCATACCATGCGATAGCCTCTGGTGACATATGAACCTGACATGTAAATATACATGTACCATGCACTAGCGGGCCGTGGAATGACGTCCAAAGTGTACATGATTGAGAGTAATTTGGTTTCATAAAAGAACAATAAATTGACAATTTTGATATCATAATTTTAATTTATTTCCATCATTTTTGATAAAAAGAGATAAACTGTCATTGTGAGAATTTTATCCCCCTGCAAAAAGTTCCGATTTTTTTCAAGGAAGACCTCTCACCAGGATCAAAGTAATTGTTAAATGTAAAATTGATTAATTATAAAGTCTTCGGGAATATTTTTTCAATTTCCCACTATTTATGTATGAAACTTTGTGTCCTGTTTGCTTTTAGCTTGTAGATAATCACTTTTATAGATACAGTTTCTATAAAAAAACACTTTGTGTCATGTGTTTTATATTTTTGTGGTAAATGAAATTGTGTATGGTTGATAGGCAATGCTTCTGTTCATTTTTTAGCTAAGGCGTTAGCCGCCAGCTATTGGTATTACTTTAGTTAATGAGCTCAAGATATTCATAAATGTCGTTTTCACACAGACACCGCTCTAGCGGTACTTAATGGTACTAAATTGAATCAAATACCGGACCTACTGTCTTTATTATGCGTAACTTTGGACTCAAATGCACTTGAATGGCTTGTAGATATCATTCCTTTCCTTGGTAGAACATATGATCTTATCACAACGTCGTATTCTTTTTGAAAATGCACCCTGATTATCTCAATCGGGAACTGCCACTTGACTAGGTCATACAAGCTACACGCAACTTCCGGTAAAAATATAATCAAAAACAAAAATAAAACGGTAAATATTAACTAAATATATTTTTTCCGACTTCAAAATACGTTTTGTATCGTTAGCAAGGCAGTTAAAAGTTTCGAAATTTTCGGAAATGTTCGGCCTCGATATACCTGTGATGCAACCGAATGTTTACATCTTCCTGATTGCCGATTGATAGCAGCTGACCTCTCAATGACCTCTCAACATCATCAACAACCATCATCTCAATTCTATTGCCATCGGCAGAAAAAATGTAAGTACTGAATATGTTTATATTTTATCTATTTTTGTGTAAATTACGTTTTCTATCACCAACACATTTTTGGTCCATACGACTTTTTTTTCAACAACATACCACCATCCACCATTAGCCGCCATTACATCATTTTCGATTTTTAGCTCACCTGGTCCGAAGGACCAAGGTGAGCTTATGCCATACCGTGGCGTCCGTCGTCCATCCGTCAGTCCGTACATCAACAATTTCTTTAAACGACTTCTTCTTCTTAACCACTGGTTGGAATTAAACTAAATTTGACTGGAAGCATCCCTAGGTGGTGGAGATTCAAAATTGTACAAATAATGGGGCTGACCCCCCCAGGGGGCTGAGGGGCGGGGCCAAAAGGGGTCAATTTGCTCATATTGCTTTAAGCGACTTCTTCTCTGGAACTAAGAAATTGATATCAACCATATTTGACTGGAAGCATCCCTAGGTGGTTGTGATTGAAAATTGTACAAATGGTGGGGCTGACTCCCCATGGGGCTTAGGGGTGGGGCCAAAAGGGGGCAATTTGGCTATATTGCTACAAACGACTTCTTCTGTAGAACTGCACTGGATATCAATCATATTTGATCAAAAGCATTCCTTGGAGGCAGGGATTTAAAATTGTACAAATGGTGTGGCTGACCCCCCAGGGGGCTGAGGGGCAGGGCCAAAAAGGGTATTTGGCTATACTGCTTTAAGCGACTTCTTCTCTGGAACTAAGAAGTGGATATCAACCATATTTGACTGGAAGCATCCCTAGGTGGTGGTGATTAAAAATTGTACAAATGGTGGGGCTGACTCCCCAGGGGGCTAAGGGGCGGGGCCAAAAGGGGGCAATTTGGCTATATTGCTACAAACGACTTCTTCTGTAGAACTGTGCACTGGATATCAATCATATTTGATCAAAAGCATTCCTGGGAGGCAGGGATTTAAAATTGTACAAATGGTGTGGCTGACCCCCCAGGGGGCTGAGGGGCAGGGCCAAAAAGGGTATTTGGCTATACTGCTTTAAGTGACTTCTTCTCTGGAACTAAGTGATGGATATCAACCTTATTTGACTGGAAGCATCTCTAGGTGGTGGAGATTCAAAATTGTACAAACGGTTGGGCTGACCCCCCAGGGGGCTGAGGGGCGGGGCCAAAAGGGGGCAATTTGGTTATATTGCTATAAATGACTTCTTCTGCAGAACTATGCCATGGATATTGATCATATTTGGTCGGAAGTATTCATGGGAGGCAGGGATTCAAAATTGTACAAATGGTGGGGCTGACCCCCCGGGCTAAGGGGTGGGGCCAATAAAATGTATTACTTGGAAATGGTTGAGATCCCCACCATATAACCATATATACAATTGCTGAGTATAAAGAGAAGAATGCACATTTGCTTCCAGGATGTCCCTAGGGTCTGGCCCCACCCTTGGAGACATAGTCCCTGGGCCATAACTTTAAAACGGTTGAGATCCCCACCCCAAAACTATATATACAAATGCTGGGCATAAAGAGACGAATGCAATCATGATATCAGAATAGACCCTGGGGTCTGACCGAACCCCTAGGGACCTAGTTTCTGAGTCACAGCTTGGAAACAGTTGAGAGCCCCACCCTATAACCGTATATATACAATTGCTGAGTATAAAGAGATGATTGCACATATGCTTCCAGGTTGGCCTTGGGGACTGCCCCACCCTTGGAGACTTAACCCCTGGGTCATAACTTTGAAATGGTTAATATCCCCACCCCAAAACTATATATACAATTGTTGGGCATAAAGAGACGAATGCAGTCATGATATTAGAATTGATCCCAGGGTCTGCCCCACCCTTGCAGACTTGGCCCCTGGGTCATAACTTTGAAACGGTTGAGATCCCCACCCCAAAACTATATATACAAATGCTTGGCAAAAAGAGACAAATGCATTCACGATATTAGAATCGATCCTGGAGTCTGGCAACAACTCTAGGGACCTAGTTTCTGAGTCAAAGCTTGGAAACAGTTGAGATCCCTACCTCATAACCATACATAAAATTGCTTGGCATGAAAAATCTAATATAGCTATGCTACAAGGATTGGCCTTGGGGTCTGGCATATTCCCTTGATCTCATTTGGACAATAGTTTGTCATGATTGCTTAGGTATCCAGGTGAGCGATACAGGCCCTCTGGGCCTCTTGTTCACAATGTGTTTGCTAAAATAAAGATGTGTCATCATTTCATCGCATCATGAAGGTTTATATAGTCGGATTGTAGTAAGAGTAGTAAGTTCAGTGAGATGGTATCAAATTATGTCTGTTTGTTTACCCCTCAAACTTGTTTACATACAAATTCATTGTCCGTGACGTCGGGGCTCCTCCTCCGGCTTATAAATGTGATCATCATAGCCAATAAAATACGTAGTTGTTGGTCACTATGAGCCATACAATTCCCTGTGTTATCATAGAATGGTACAATATTTTTGTGTATGGGGAGCATCTAAATCACTTCTATAACCCATCAGATGATCGGGGGTTGCTGATTTTTAGCCTGGTAGGAACTACAAATTAATTTAGTGTGGCGGCACCCAAATCGGATCACTTTTTGCAAAAATACTTATCCATAACTAAATATGTCAACAAATCAGTTATATCATTGATGTAGTCTTAGAATAGATAGCCATTTACCGATTTTTGTCTACAGATAATTAGGTTTTAAGTTCAAATAGCGCAAGAAAACGTTTATCAAACTCAAAAGTCAATGTTTTGTTTACGTTTTTAAAAATGGCAACCCCATGCGACTATGCAATCTGTTTTGGACTATGGGAATAAAATCATACTATAGAAATACTTTTTTTCATATAAATTTTAAAGGTCATCATAAAATGTTTTTAATATGCTGACAATAAAAATACATTGTAATACAGCGTACAATACTGCAAAATTTGAAAAGCCATCCGTTTGGGTCCCGACATTTGCAAAAACCGGAGACGCTAATTGGTGACTTCAAAACGTTCTATAAATATCTGAAGTGAGCCCCAGGTGCTAATTTCGTTTGTTAGAACACCCATCGAACATCTCTTTTTGATACAACCATAAATGAATTCAATTCCTCCTCAGATTTTTCAATGTTAAAAAAAAAATATGATTTGGTGATCCGATTTGGGTACTGTCACCTTACATGCATGTACTGCAAACCAGGATCTTCCTAGGGAAAGTACCCAAAATATCAATATGTAACTTGCAAGCCTCATCACTCATTGTGTCCTGCTGTGAATATATACTTGAAAACTTTGTCAAACAAAACATGTAATCACCAGAATAGATATTGTTGAACAATTCTATGTAAAAAAACATGTACATATCTGTCATAGATCAGATAGAAACAATTATTTAGTACTCAGCCAGAAATGTCCTCACCCACTACATACGTGTACAGCGACCTGGAAGTGTATTTGTGGTCTGAGGCCATATACTTAAAGGAAATGACAAAAAAATATTCTGTTTTACTTTATACCCAAGCCATAGGTCTACCTTAATCTTGACAGAAAATGTTAACTATTTTTTTCTCAAAATTTTGTCCTTTTTATAACCCTCCCCTTATTTACGGAGGGGGAAAATATTGAATGGAGTTTGAAAGAATTATTTATTGATGACATGTACATTTTTTTTTATTGATGACATGTAC
>NW_018407485.1:108814-123485 GCF_002113885.1 Mizuhopecten yessoensis
TGCAGTGAATATGTAAAACACTGTATTTAAAAGCTTTTCAAAATTATTGAGAGACTTGTAAATGTATGGGTAGCAGTCATTCACTTGTCTATCCACAATTTAGTTTCAGCAAGTTAACATCCTTATAAATATTGTTCTGTAACAATATACACAGACTGATGAAAAATTGAAACTTGAACAAAATTCACACGTATTAAAAAGCATGCATACGCTGGTCGATGTCCACACTTTACAAGATAACTTGCTTGAATATATATTGATCAATATACAAACTTAGACGATAAGTTCAAAGTTGAGTGAAATCCATGCATAATTAATTAGCATACTGTACTCTGATTGGTCAATGGTTTTTGCCAAGTAACTTTGTCAGATAAGGCAAGATTCTGAAGAAACTTGGTTGATATCTTATTCAACAACAAAGGCAAAGTTCAAAGATGAACACAATCTGTGCATAATCTATTTAATGGTTTAAAATAATCAGGTATTGGTCAAAGGGGTAAATGCCAGTTTCAGTTTTTAATGTTCTATGAAATACATTGTACTGACAAAGGGAAGCAATTCCTAATTCCTATGCAAATTAATTATCCAAAGGTTTAAAATGATATATTCTAGAGGAAACTTGGTACCCCTCTTCTGGCAAACCTATAAAGATATACTGTGCACACAAGAAGAATAACTTCACAGTGGTACACTTTTACATAAAACTATGATTCATAACAAATTAACAGTAAATCCTTCTGTACAATATGATGAGAACTTCGTCTTTATTTTCTTCTCCATTTCAAAAATAATATATATATGTCTTTTGCCTTAGCTTTCAGTACTTTCAGTACTTTGATTATCATCCGCTTTCACCGAAACGGGGTATATTAATTTGGGTTTGTCCGCCTGTCTGTCTGTCTGTCACGCTTCGTTTCCGTGCAATAACTACAACAAAGGTTAACCGATTTTCTTCAAACTTGGTTACAGGGTTAAATGTCTTAAGGGCTCGGCCAAGTTGATGACCACTTTCAGCAGACCCCATTTGGCGGAGTTATGGCCCCTTGAATAACGAAAAACATCATTATCTGCTGTTTCTGTTCATTAACTCTTGCAAATATTATCCGATTGTCTTCAAACTTAGTAACAGGGTTTAAAACATTAAGGGCTCGGCCAAGTTTGACAACCACTTTAATCGGACTCCAATTGGCAGTGTTATGGCCCCTTGATTAACGAAAAACGTCATTATCTGCAGTTTCCGCTTAATAACTCTAGCAAATATTAGCCATATTCCTAATAATTTGTGCATATTAACGGATAATGTTTAAACCTAACTTCAATAATGTTAACCTACAATATGTCTTGCAAGCGGGGGATATATATTCCACAAATTTGCTTGTTTATTGTCGTTATTGTTCCGAACAATGCCACACACCAAAAAATGGAAAATAATAAAATTGACGAAAACTCAATTTTTGGGTATTTTTTCAAAAATCTCCCCAATCTATCGCAATGCTTAGATTTACATAGTTGCAACTGTACATAGTAACATAACCATTTTGTGAATTTTCAATAAATTCTGCTGGTTAATTGCGAAAGTATGGAGCCTCCTTAATACAATCCTCACTATTCCAGCCAGTGCTTCTAAACACCAGATTTCCTCGTTGCTATTCCAAAGTGATCCATCAATCTAATCATTTCACAATCCTGTCACCTGTGATGAGGATTTAATATTTGTTGTGGCTGAAAATCCGCTTTTTCTCCGTAATAGAGTGACCACTTTCTGGCTATTCTTTGGTTTAATTTTATGATTTGAAACTTATTTATTTACAGCTGCTGCAGCAGCCGAGATGGCCTACCACAACACACGTCCACCAATAGCAGTGACCTTCCCTAAAGCACTAGTAGCCATCCTCCAGCGCGGCTGGAATGCCTCGGCAGAGGTGGGTATTGAGTTCATTGATAAAACTGATCATATACATTTATTAGGGTTGTCAACAGTTAACTGGTGAACTGGCTACCAAATCAGTAACGGAGTAGTCAGATGTTTTTGGCAATAAAAACAACGCTCAGGCTGACCTGTCAAGATGTTTTTGTATTTGATGGTAAGGATTGACAAAGAGATGCCGATCAAACCATAAAAAGTCTGAACAGAGTTTAAAAGGGAGCAAGAATTCAAAGTTCTGAAATGCCAACATTGCGAGGTGGAACTCGCTTTTAAGGGTTGAAAATAATCTTAAGGAGTACGCAATTGAATGGTAACAGTGAAACATAAATAGAATTGAAGAGAAATAACTTGTGTTCTACTTTATGCTGACCGCTGTTGTCAATAAAATATGCTTATATATTTCCTGCGTTCAGGTGTTGAGAGCTTGGTATACGTGAGTAAGGTGTGTAAATTGATTTTGAATGGAAAATTTGCTAAATACAACGTAGTTATTGTCGGCTATTGTTTGATTACCAAACTGGCCGATTAACTGGTAACTCAGTCAGAAGATTACTAAAATTCATCCAGTTTGACAACACTAAAATTTATTAATTGACACAATAATTTAAGTAAGTTGGATCAATATATGAGGAAAAATATTTTTTGATTGTAGGATAGGCCCGAATTTAAAGAAATTGTGATTATTCTGGAGGAGTGTAAACAGTCCCAAGGCGTCGGGCTCCTCACCAACTCTCAAATCAGTGTCTCCCTCGTGTCCCGACTCTCACCAATCAGAGACGAAGAGGAAGGAGAGGAAGGTCGTGACACCCCACCCCTGGCTGGTCATGTGACAGCACTCAGGACACACTGGGAACTTGAGGCCACAAGACACAGGTAAGATAGTACACCACCCATACTTGGCCATCCATGTCAGTATTAAGGAAGGGGGGTAACTCTAGCTGCTTCCCAATGTACCATTTGGGCCAGAAACAGACATATGGAAAATTGGAGACAAACAAAACTGATACTTGCAGACTTAAAAAATCAAACCTTTTTATTTTGTATCAATTATGAAACAACTGTATCAACAAGAGTGAGTTATACAAGTTGATTTGGATGGAAGTATGTTGGGATCATAATGTGGGAGGAAACATGGTCAGTCAGGTGACTCCATACTTTTTCACGTCTGAATGAGGAATCAAACTCTTACTGACTCTGTAAAAGGCGAATACAATAACCTTTTGTCTTTGTTAATAATACTTTCTGTTGTGTTTATTTTGGCAGTGCTGTTCCAGATGACGAGCTCAGACGTCGCCTTCAGTATCCACAGATAGACAAGAATGGTAAGTGACGAAGGAAACAGAATGGTAAGTGATTGAGGAAACAGAATGGTAAGTGATGAGGGAAACAGAATAGTAAGGGACGCAGAAAACATTCTGTAGTACCACACATAGACAAGAATGGTTAGTGACGAAGGAAACAGAATGGTAAGTGACGAGGGAAACAGAATAGTAAGTGACGCAGAAAACATTCCGTAGTACCACAGATAGACAAGAATGGTAAGTGACAGAGGAAACATAATGGTAAGTGACGAGGGAAACAGAATAGTAAGGGACGCAGAAAACATTCTGTAGTACCACAGATAGACAAGAAGGGTAAGTGACAGAGGAAACATTCTGTCGTACCACAGATGGACGAGAATGATAAGTGACGTAGGAGACATTCTGTAGTACCACAGATAGACAAGAATGGCAAGTGACAGAGGAAACATTCTGTCGTACCACAGATAAACAAGAATGGTAAGTGACTGAGGAAACACTCTGTAGTACCACAGATAGACAAGAATGATACGTGACGGAGGAAACATTCCGTAGTACCACAGATAGACAAGAATGATACGTGACGGAGGAAACATTCCGTAGTACCACAGATAGACAAGAAGGGTAAGTGACAGAGGAAACATTCTGTAGTGCCACAGATGGACGAGAATGATAAGGGACGGAGGAGACATTCTGTAGTACCCCAGATAGACAAGAATGGTAATTGACTGAGAAAACATTCCGTAGTACCACAGATAGACAAGAATGGTAATTGACTGAGAAAACATTCTGTAGTACCACAGATAGACAATAATGGTAAGTGACTGAGAAAACATTCCGTAGTACCACAGATAGACAAGAAGGGTAAGTGACAGAGGAAACATTCTGTAGTGCCACAGATGGACGAGAATGATAAGTGACGTAGGAGACATTCTGTAGTACCACAGATGGAGGAGAATGATAAGTGACGGAGGAGGCATTCTGTAGTACCACAGATAGACAAGAAGGGTAAGTGACAGAGGAAACATTCTGTCGTACCACAGATAAACAAGAATGGTAAGTGACTGAGGGGACATTCTGTAGTACCACAGATAGACAAGAAGGGTAAGTGACAGAGGAAACATTCTGTAGTGCCACAGATGGACGAGAATGATAAGTGACGAAGGAGACATTCTGTAGTACCACAGATAGACAAGAATGATAAGTGACGGAGGAAACATTCCGTAGTACCACAGATAGACAAGAAGGGTAAGTGACAGAGGAAACATTCTGTCGTACCACAGATGGACGAGAATGACAAGTGACGGAGGAGACATTCTGTAAGACAAGAATGGTAAGTGACTGAATGGTAAGTGACTGAGAAAACATTCCATAGTACCACAGATAGACAAGAATGGTAATTGACTGAGAAAACATTCTGTAGTACCACAGATGGACAGTAGTACCACAGATAGACAAGAAGGGTAAGTGACAGAGGAAACATTCTGTCGTACCACAGATAAACAAGAATGGTAAGTGACTGAGGGGACATTCTGTAGTACCACAGATACACAAGAATGGTAAGTGACTGAGGAAACACTCTGTAGTACCACAGATAGACAAGAAGGGTAAGTGACAGAGGAAACATTCTGTAGTACCACAGAAAGACAAGAATGGTAAGTGACTGAGAAAACATTCCGTAGTACCACAGATAGACAAGAATGATACGTGACGGAGGAAACATTCCGTAGTACCACAGATAGACAAGAATGGTAGTAGACTGAGAAAACATTCCGTAGTACCACAGATAGACAAGAATGATAAGTGACGGAGGAGACATTCTGTAGTACCACAGATAGACAAGAATGGTAAGTGACAGAGGAAACATTCTGTAGTACCACAGATGGACGAGAATGATAAGTGACGGAGGAGACATTCTGTAGTACCACAGATAGACAAGAATGGTAAGTGACTGAGGAAACATTCTGTAGTACCACAGATGGACAAGAATGGTAAGTGACGGAGGAAACATTCTGTAGTACCACAGATAGACAAGAATGGTAAGTGACTGAGGGAACATTCTATAGTACCACAGATAGACAAGAATGGTAAGTGACTGAGGAAACATTCCGTAGTACCACTGATGGACAAGAATGGTAAGTGACTGAGGAGACATTCAATAGTACCACAGATAGACAAATGGTAAGTGACTGAGGAGACATTCCATAGTACCACAGATAGACAAGAATGGTAAGTGACAGAGGAAACAGAATGGTAAGTGACTGAGGAGACATTCTGTAGTACCACAGATGGACAAGAATGGTAAGTGACGGAGGAAACATTCTGTAGTACCACAGATAAACAAGAATGGTAAGTGACTGAGGAAACATTCTGTAGTACCACAGATGGACAAGAATGGTAAGGGATGGAGGAAACATTCTGTAGTACCACAGATAGATAAGAATGGTAAGTGACTGAGGAGACATTCCATAGTACCACAGATAGACAAGAATGGTAAGTGACTGAGGAGACATTCCATAGTACCACAGATGGACAAGAATGGTAAGTGATGGAGGAAACATTCTGTAGTACCACAGATAGACAAGAATGGTAAGTGACTGAGGAAACATTCTGTAGTACCACAGATAGACAAGAATGGAAAGGGACTGAGGAGACATTCCATAGTACCACAGATAGACAAGAATGGTAAGTGACAGAGGAAACAGAATGGTAAGTGACTGAGGAGACATTCCATAGTACCACAGATAGACAAGAATGGTAAGTGACTGAGAAGACATTCTGCAACAGATCGTTTTATCTAGGTTGTTTAGCTGTTAAAGTATCATTGCAGTGTATAAAGTGTATTGTAGTCTTTGTCTCAAATTGTCTTGTAGTGTTGAAATGCTTGTGATTTTCGCCTTAAGTGTGTAAGTGCAAGAATAATTTTCACTTCATAGTACTCTGTGATGTAGGCTATGTGTCAGACCTCCTGAGTACACTATTTCTCTGTTTTGTAGACTATTTATCAGACCCCCTGAGTACACTATTTCTCTGTGTTGTAGGCTATGTGTCAGACCCCTGAGTACATTATTTCTCTGTGTTGTAGGTTATGTGTCAGACCCCCAGATTACACTATTTCTCTGTGTTGTAGGTTATGTATCAGACCCCCTGAGTACACTATAAACCTGCATTGTAGGCTATGTGTCAGACCCTCTGAGTACACTATTTATCAGTGTTGTTGGTTATGTGTCAGACCCCCTGAGTACACTATAAACCTGCATTGTAGGCTATGTGTCAGACCCCCTGAGTACACTATTTATCTGTGTTGTAGGTTATGTGTCAGACCCCCTGAGTACACTATATATCTGTGTTGTAGGTTATGTGTCAGACCCCCAGAGTACATTATTTCTCTGTGTTGTAGGCTATGTGTCAGATCCCCTGAGTACACTATTTCTCTAGGTTGTAGGTTATGTATCAGACCCCCTGAGTATACTATAAACCTGCATTGTAGGCTATGTGTCAGACTCCCTGAGTACACTATAAACTTGCATTGTAGGCTATGTGCCAGACCCCCTGAGTACACTATTTCTCTGTGTTGTAGGTTATGTGTCAGACCCCCTGAGTACACTATAAACCTGCATTGTAGGCTATGTGTCAGACCCCCTGAGTACACAATATATCTGTATTGTAGATTATGTGTCAAGACACCCTGAGTACATTATTTCTCTGTGTTGTAGGTTATGTATCAGACCCCCTAAGTACACTATATATCTGTATTGTAGGCTATGTGTCAGATCCCCTAAGTACACTATATATCTGTATTGTAGGTTATGTGTCAGACCCCCTGAGTACACTATTTCTCTGTATTGTAGGTTTTGTGTTAGACCCCCTAAGTACACTATATATCTGTGTTGTAGGTTATGTGTCAGACCCCCTGAGTACACTATATCTGTGTTGTAGGCTAGGTGTCAGACCCCCTGAGGACACTATATATCTGTATTGTAGGCTATGTGTCAGACCCCCTAAGTACACTATTTCTCTGTGTTGTAGGCTATGTGTCAGACCCCCTGAGTACCCTATTTCTCTGTGTTGTAGGTTATGTGTCAGACCCCCAGAGTACATTATTTCTCTGTGTTGTAGGCTATGTGTCAGACCCCCTGAGTACCCTATTTCTCTGTGTTGTAGGTTATGTGTCAGACCCCCTGAGTGCACTATTTCCCTGTGTTGTAGGTTATGTTTCAGACCCCCTAAGTACACTATTTCTCTGTGTTGTAGGCTATGTGTCAGACCCCCTGAGTACCCTATTTCTCTGTGTTGTAGGTTATGTGTCAGACCCCCAGAGTACATTATTTCTCTGTGTTGTAGGCTATGTGTCAGACCCCCTGAGTACCCTATTTCTCTGTGCTGTAGGTTGTGTGTCAGACCCCCTGAGTACCCTATTTCTCTGTGCTGTAGGTTGTGTGTCAGACCCCCTGAGTACCCTATTTCTCTGTGTTGTAGGTTATGTGTCATACCCCCTGAGTACTCTATTTCTCTGTGTTGTAGGTTATGTGTCAGACCCCCTGAGTACACTATATATCTGTATTGTAGGCTATGTGTCAGACCCCCTAAATACACTATTTCTCTGTGTTGTAGGTTGTGTGTCAGACCCCCTGAGTACACTATTTCTCTGTGCTGTAGGTTATGTGTCAGACCCCCTGAGTACACTATTTCTCTGTATTGTAGGTTATGTGTCATACCCCCTGAGTACACTATTTCTCTGTGTTGTAGGTTATGTGTCATACCCCCTGAGTACACTACATGTATGTCTCTGTGTTGTAGGTTATGTGTCAGCCCCCCTGAGGACACTATATATCTGTGTTGTAGGTTATGTGTCAGACCCCCTGGGTACACTATATATCTGTATTGTAGGTTATGTGTCAGACCCCCTGAGTACACTATTTCTCTGTGTTGTAGGTTATGTGTCAGACCCCCTGAGTACACTACAGATCCCAGTGACTATTGCCCCACCAGCAGACCCGCTGCCCAAACTGGAGGTGGACTCTCCCTTTACACAACCTGTGGTCAACAACCTCAGTAATGGCTTCCGGTCACAGTCCCCAGCCAGCAGTTCATCCTCCCTTACTGACATCACTTCCTGACCCACTGGGCATGCCGAGAACTCTCACCATTGTGGGAAATAGTCAGCATTTCATCAAACAAGGCAATGACTTACAGATGACCTTGCAACAGAGGTCAAATGAAAAGGTGGTTTTAACTGTGTGTGAATTCTGAGGTTAAATCCACATAAATTATCTAAACTATGAACATCTAGCAATGATCACAACCATGTCAGGTTGTACTAGTGGGTGAACTTTCAACAGACTACATCATAGAATTGTATTTTGATGATGTGACTTTTCCGTCCAGAGAATATAAAATTAATGTAATTTGAATTAATTTTAAAAATGTTCATCCTGACCTGTACTCATCATGACCCTGTCTGGTTGTTGTTTCAGTGATCAACTTTGATCCTTGTACAGATGTGTGATTCAGCTATCTTTGAAACTCAGACATTTTTACTGAATTTTTAGGCAAATCGTGTCCAATTATTTATACTTGTTTTCATTGATGTCATCATGACCCTGTGTTGTTGTTGTGTCTGTCCCCAGATGTTCTACAGTCTATAGTGTGTCATAATGTATTACATGTTAATATCACATTTTGGTGCTTATTAGTCCCCCACTGCTTCGGGGGGGTGGGGGGTCTGCACTCGTCTCTGTCCAAAGAGTTTCTCCAGGGCACTCTATATTATTTCACCTTGAGTAAACAGATTTGGTATTGGTATGCGAGTACATCATGGCTTGTTAGAGTGTCAAGTACAAAAACCAGTTTGTCCCGACCATATTTTCTATACTATTACACCTTAAGTAACCAGATTTGGTATTTTAACTAGCATTACTAGGTTTGGTAAAGGGGTATGTCTTGGCTGGTGGAGTGTGTAGCACAAGAAGTGTGTTACTGTGAACTACATCCTGAGATAGGTATACAGCTCGGGGTATGTCTTGGCTGGTGGAGTGTGGAGTACAAGAAGTGTGTTACTTTGAACTACATCCTGAGATAGGTGTACAGCTCGGGGTATGTCTTAACTGGTGGAGTGTGGAGTACAAGAAGTGTGTTACTGTGAACTACATCCTGAGATAGGTATACAGCTCGGGGTATGTCTTGGCTGGTGGAGTGTGGAGTACAAGAAGTGTGTTACTGTGAACTACATCCTGAGATAGGTGTACAGCTCGGGGTATGTCTTGGCTGGTGGAGTGTGGAGTACAAGAAGTGTGTTACTGTGAACTACATCCTGAGATAGGTATACAGCTCGGGGTATGTCTTGGCTGGTGGAGTGTGGAGTACAAGAAGTGTGTTACTGTGAACTACATCCTGAGATAGGTATACAGCTCGGGGTATGTCTTGGCTGGTGGAGTGTGGAGTACAAGAAGTGTGTTACTGTGAACTACATCCTGAGATAGGTATACAGCTCGGGGTATGTCTTGGCTGGTGGAGTGTGGAGTACAAGAAGTGTGTTACTGTGAACTACATCCTGAGATAGGTGTACAGCTCGGGGTATGTCTTGGCTGGTGGAGTGTGGAGTACAAGAAGTGTGTTACTGTGAACTACATCCTGAGATAGGTATACAGCTCGGGGTATGTCTTGGCTGGTGGAGTGTGGAGTACAAGAAGTGTGTTACTGTGAACTACATCCTGAGATAGGTATACAGCTCGGGGTATGTCTTGGCTGGTGGAGTGTGGAGTACAAGAAGTGTGTTACTGTGAACTACATCCTGAGATAGGTGTACAGCTCGGGGTATGTCTTGGCTGGTGGAGTGTGGAGTACAAGAAGTGTGTTACTGTGAACTACATCCTGAGATAGGTATACAGCTCGGGGTATGTCTTGGCTGGTGGAGTGTGGAGTACAAGAAGTGTGTTACTGTGAACTACATCCTGAGATAGGTGTACAGCTCGGGGTATGTCTTGGCTGGTGGAGTGTGGAGTACAAGAAGTGTGTTACTGTGAACTACATCCTGAGATAGGTATACAGCTCGGGGTATGTCTTGGCTGGTGGAGTGTGGAGTACAAGAAGTGTGTTACTGTGAACTACATCCTGAGATAGGTATACAGCTCGGGGTATGTCTTGGCTGGTGGAGTGTGGAGTACAAGAAGTGTGTTACTGTGAACTACATCCTGAGATAGGTATACAGCTCGGGGTATGTCTTGGCTGGTGGAGTGTGGAGTACAAGAAGTGTGTTACTGTGAACTACATCCTGAGATAGGTATACAGCTCGGGGTATGTCTTGGCTGGTGGAGTGTGGAGTACAAGAAGTGTGTTACTGTGAACTACATCCTGAGATAGGTATACAGCTCGGGGTATGTCTTGGCTGGTGGAGTGTGGAGTACAAGAAGTGTGTTACTGTGAACTACATCCTGAGATAGGTATACAGCTCGGGGTATGTCTTGGCTGGTGGAGTGTGGAGTACAAGAAGTGTGTTACTGTGAACTACATCCTGAGATAGGTATACAGCTCGGGGTATGTCTTGGCTGGTGGAGTGTGGAGTACAAGAAGTGTGTTACTGTGAACTACATCCTGAGATAGGTATACAGCTCGGGGTATGTCTTGGCTGGTGGAGTGTGGAGTACAAGAAGTGTGTTACTGTGAACTACATCCTGAGATAGGTGTACAGCTCGGGGTATGTCTTGGCTGGTGGAGTGTGGAGTACAAGAAGTGTGTTACTGTGAACTACATCCTGAGATAGGTATACAGCTCGGGGTATGTCTTGGCTGGTGGAGTGTGGAGTACAAGAAGTGTGTTACTGTGAACTACATCCTGAGATAGGTGTACAGCTCGGGGTATGTCTTGGCTGGTGGAGTATGGAGTACAAGAAGTGTGTTACTTTGAACTACATCCTGAGATAGGTGTACAGCTCGGTCAATATAGAAATCATCACTGGTGGGGGACTATGGATTGCAGCCTTCAATACTTTGCCTTGGTTGTGATGTACTTACATCATCATCTTTTAATCTGTCATCTTCATGTTCTTGTGCCTTGATTACCTGCCTATGTGAATTTAAAAAATTAATACAATATTTTTTCGACAGGATTTAGGGCTTATTTTCCATACATTTATATTTTCGCCAAGCTTTTGTAAAGGTAGTTCCAATCAAAATGTTTCCTGTGCATCAAATAGGATATTATTTTTGTATTAACACAAAGTTAGCTTGTAACAATATACAAAGGTTCAGCAATGCAATACATTTATGTCTTTACTTCCCAATCGTTTATCCTTGGAAACCTTGGTGAAATACTTGAATAAATAACATGTCAATTAGAATATTGTAATTGCAGGGCTTGCCAATTGACCGGACTCCACTGTACTGAGATATAGATTGTACTGTAATCTTTCATTCAATATTTATGTTATTAACGGTTAGTTGTCGAGTAAAAATGTTTTTACAAATCCAGGGAATGGTTTCAGCACATCTTTGTAACTGTTTATACCACATATACAATACTGATGTGGTGTAGCCTGACCCTCTGGGTGGATGTGATGTTGGACATTTATAAATACCAGGTCTGAAGCTGTCTATTAAATGTACAGTAAAACCTGACATTAAAGACATGTTGTGACAATCTTAAGTGTGATGGCAGTGAGTAATAATTGATATCTCGATGGCGTGAGAGTGTGTGTCGTCTGTTACATAAGTAAGGCACAGTGCAATATATTTAATAGGATATTTGTGGATATCTGTTCATTTACAATATTACATTAAAATTTTATAGAGCAACAAATAATGTCAGTTTTGGTTTCATATCTTTTTAAAAATGTCTTTGTACTTTTTATATTAAGCCTGAAAAAATCAGGTGAACACTATGTGGTCAGTGAGGTGATGACTTTACCATGGACGTAAAGCCTGTCTATAGAGGCATTCTAAATCATTGTATGTATTATGTATACCACAAATAATTAAACCTTAAGCTTGCTAAAACACTTAGAACTTCCTAAGCCATGCTGATTGGTAGGGATAACACTGGTCACAGATGTGGTGACCTGATATAACAGTTACTGGTTATAGGTAGGGATAACACTGGTCGCAGATGTGGTGACCTGATGTAACAGTTACTGATTATAGGTAGGGATAACACTGGTCACGGATGTGGTGACCTGATATAACAGTTACTGATTATAGGTAGGGATAACACTGGTCCCAGATGTGGTGACCTGATATAACAGTTACTGGTTATAGGTAGGGATAACACTGGTCACAGATGTGTTGACCTGATATAACAGTTACTGATTATAGGTAGGGATAACACTGGTCCCAGATGTGGTGACCTGATATAACAGTTACTGGTTATAGGTAGGGATAACACTGGTCACAGATGTGGTTACCTGATATAACAGTTACTGATTATAGGTAGGGATAACACTGGTCCCAGATGTGGTGACCTGATATAACAGTTACTGGTTATAGGTAGGGATAACACTGGTCGCAGATGTGGTGACCTGATGTAACAGTTACTGATTATAGGTAGGGATAACACTGGTCCCAGATGTGGTGACCTGATATAACAGTTACTGGTTATAGGTAGGGATAACACTGGTCGCAGATGTGGTGACCTGATATAACAGTTCCTGATTATAGGTAGGGATAACACTGGTCCCAGATGTGGTGACCTGATATAACAGTTACTGGTTATAGGTAGGGATAACACTGGTCACAGATGTGTTGACCTGATATAACAGTTCCTTATTATAGGTAGGGATAACACTGGTCACAGATGTAGTGACCTGATATAACAGTTCCTGATTATAGGTAGGGATAACACTGGTCACAGATGTGTTGACCTGATATAACAGTTCCTTATTATAGGTAGGGATAACACTGGTCACAGATGTGTTGACCTGATATAACAGTTCCTTATTATAGGTAGGGATAACACTGGTCACAGATGTGGTGACCTCATATAACAGTTACTGATTATAGGTAGGGATAACACTGGTCCCAGATGTGGTGACCTGATATAACAGTTACTGGTTATAGGTAGGGATAACACTGGTCACAGATGTGGTTACCTGATATAACAGTTACTGATTATAGGTAGGGATAAAACTGGTCACAGATGTGGTGACCTGATGTAACAGTTACTGATTATAGGTAGGGATAACACTGGTCCCAGATGTGGTGACCTGATATAACAGTTACTGGTTATAGGTAGGGATAACACTGGTCACAGATGTGGTGACCTGATATAACAGTTACTG
The DNA here is from genome assembly GCF_002113885.1 of Mizuhopecten yessoensis. Taxonomy (NCBI): domain Eukaryota; kingdom Metazoa; phylum Mollusca; class Bivalvia; order Pectinida; family Pectinidae; genus Mizuhopecten; species Mizuhopecten yessoensis. The sequence continues at coordinate 122,310 of NW_018407485.1, forward strand.
ATATATCTGAGACAATTGCTGACATTTTGATATAACTTGTGATAAGCCTTTTCGTACCTTTTAACAGACTCTTTATTAGGGCTAGACTCCAGTCTCTCTGATACAGCAACCGAGGTCTGGGGTTTGTTATATTACTGTATTCTGTAAGTATTTATGGTCTTTCATTCTATATTTTGAAATGCAAGAGACTTGGACAGTAGATGATGTTTTACATTTTTACATTAGATACAACATGAAATATTAGTTACCAATATTTCTGCATTTTGTTACAAATATAATAAACTGTATTCACAATAAAAGTGGAGTTTTTTTCCAAATCAATGTAGGTTTTATCTCTGCTGTTATCTTTAGTATAACTTTGTTAGACATCCAAAAAAATCACCACGAGGGTTGGAGATTACTCTGTTACACCCTCAATGTAGGGGATGATTATTTTTCTCCCATCCTATTGTTTCAGTCACAACTCCACTGACAGCAGCGTAAAAAAAAACATGTGGGGTTTGAATATCCTGATTCACTTCTGATGACGTCACAATTACCGATGACGCATTTTAATGACGTCACATCTGAACACATGCTTATCGGCACGAGGCTGTCTCCCCCTAGGGGGTGACAAGCTGATCTTTTCCGGCTAAAACGGGAGACACACCTGTGAAGGGTGTGGGAAATTGATATCTGCACCTGATTAGATTTTGATGAATATTAGTAAAGGATAAAAATTAAAAAGTCATTGAATCTCACAGACCTCTTTATCTCACAGACCTCTATATCTCACGGACCTCTTTATCACACAGACCTCTATATCTCATAGATCTCTTTATCTCACAGACCTCTTTATTTCACAGACCTCTTTATCTCACAGACCTCTATATCTCACAGACCTCTATATCTCTCAGACCTCTTTATCTCTCAGACCTCTTTATCTCGCAGACCAAGATATCTCACATACCTCTTAATCTCACAGACCTCTTTATCTCAAAGACCTCTATATCTCATAGATCTCTTTATTAGGTCACCTGAGACAAAGTCTCAAGTGACCTATTGCGATCGCCTTTTGTCCGTCGTCGTCCGTCGTGCGTCCGTAAACAATTTACATTTTCGACTTCTTCTCCAAAACCCCTGAACCAATTTCAATGAAATTTTGCAGGGACCTTCCATGGACAAAGGTCAACAAAA
>NW_018407485.1:124372-137767 GCF_002113885.1 Mizuhopecten yessoensis
AATATTACATGTTAATAACTTGATTGGAATTATAACCTTGAATTGACAGTTTGATACTTTGAAAATTTTGAGCCAGCCCTACCCCCAAGGGCTGTAGGGTGGGGCTCAAAGGAGTCAGTGTGCTAAAATTTCTTCATTTTCCTTGTTAAGAATCAGAGGTGCTATTTTCAAATCCTTTTTAGTCTGAAATCTGTATGCTAGATATTGAGTAAGGTGGTTTTATTGTTTTTTGTCACTTTGAATAATATTTCTGTTCATGTTAAAAACAAAATCAACTCTGTATAAATATATCAGGTGACCGTTAAGGCCCATGGGCCTCTTGTCTCACAGACCTCTTTATTTCACAGACCTCTTTATCTCACAGACCTCTTCTATCTCACAGACCTCTATATCTTACAGACCACGATATCTCACATACCTCTTTATCTCACAGACCTCTTTATCTCTCAGACCTCTTTATCTCGCAGACCAAGATATCTCACATACCTCTTTATCTCACAGACCTCTTTATCTCAAAGACCTCTTAATCTCACGGCCATCTTTATCTCACAGACCAAGATATCTCTCAGACCAAGATATCTCAAAGACCTGTTTATCTCACAGACCTCTTTATCTCACAGACCTCTTTATCTCACAGACCAATATATCTAACAGACCAAGATATATCACAGACCAAGATATCTCACAGACCTCTTTATCTCACAGACCTCTTTTTCTCACAGACCAAGATATCTCACAGACCAAGATATCTCACAAAGCTCTTTATCCCACAGACCTCTATAGTTTACAGACCTCTATATCTCACAGACCTTTTTATCTCACAGACCTCTTTATCTCTCAGACCTTTTTATTTCACAGACCTTTATATCTCACAGACCTCTTTATCTAAAAGACCTCTTTATATCACAGACCAGGATATCTCACAGACCAAGATATCTCACAGACCTCTTTATCTAAAAGACCTCTTTATCTCACAGACCTCTTTATCTCACAGACCACTTTATCTCAAAGACCTCTTAATCTCTCAGACCTATTTATCTCACAGCCCTCTATATCTCACGGACATCTTTATCCCACAGACCAAGATATCTCACAAACCTCTTTATCTCAAAGATCTCTTTATTTCACAGACCTCTATATCTCACAGACCTCTTTATCTCAGAGACCTCTTTATCTCACAGACCTGTTTATCTCACAGACCTCTTTATCTCTCAGACCTCTTTATCTCACAGACCAAGATATCTCACAGACCTCTTTATCTCAGAGACCTCTCTATCTCACAGACCTGTTTATCTCACAGACCTCTTTATCTCTCAGACCTCTTTATCTCACAGACCTCTTTTTCTCAAAGGTCACTTAATCTCACGCCCATCTTTATCTCACAGACCAAGATATCGCACAGACCAAGATATCTCACAGACCAAGATATCTCAAAGACCTGTTTATCTCACAGACCTATTTATCTCACAGACCTCTTTATCTCAGAGACCTCTTTATCTCTTAAACCTCTTTATCTCACAGACCTCTTTATCTCTCAAACCTCTTTATCTCACAGACCTCTTTATCTCTCAAACCTCTTTATCTCACAGACATTAATATCTCACAGACCTCTTTATCTCACAGACCTCTTTATCTCACAGACCTCTTTATCTCTCAAACCTCTTTATCTCACAGACCTCTTTATCTCTCAAACCTCTTTATCTCACAGACCTCTTTATCTCAGACCTCTTTATCTCTCAAACCTCTTTATCTCACAGACCTCTATATCTCACAGACATTAATATCTCACAGACCTCTATATCTCACGGACCTCTTTATCTCACAGACCTCTATATCTCAAAGACCTCTTTATCTCACAGACCTCTTTATCTTACAGACCTCTATATCTCACAGACCTCTTTATCTCACATACCTCTTTATCTCACAGACCTTTATATCTCACAGACCTCATAAATATATTTAGGTTTTATTTAGAGTTTGGTGGTCACCAGTCAAGGTTAAAGGGTCAAAGGTCACACTTAATCACTTTGAGGGAATTGGGGAAATATGTGTTCACTTTGCTTTTATTTCTATTAAACTTGACATACCTCGAGGGATACATGGATAATTCAGTAAAGATTAAACACCAAGCAGTCTGGTTCATCAAGAATGACAACAGAAGCACAACTGGAATCCATCTTGATGAAAACGATATTGAACTTGAAACCATGGAGGATGGACAACTCAGTTTATGTCTAGTTTTTATATACAAGGTGGTGGAAGGGTTGGTACTGGCACTGACAACAGGTGATTTTGTAAAATTTCCCATAAAGTAAAAGAACATAATTAATCGTTAATAATTATATTGTGTCAAAAATCATAAAAAAAAGTCTTAAGCAATAACACCAAAGGACTGAAAATCGCCGACAGCAAAACATCTCAGTTCACTTCTCTACCAAATTGTAACTTACTAGATGCTGCTACCATAGAAGCATTTAGATCGCCCTAAGGAACCATTGTCAATATCATCACAAGCAGCACTCTTTCTAACTGTTATATAAATACCATTACAGTGAAATCTTTGGGGGCGAAGACTTTGAAAAAGGAGGGAGGTATTTAGTACTTGGCCAGTTGATTACTGGTGACCAGGTAGCTCAATCTGTTAGATCCAACTTACATCACTGGTGGGGATTTGATGGTGGCCCTTGGACATAACTCACCTAGCAAATTATTTTCGTACAAGTGCTGCAAAAAAAAAATTGTAACTTTACTTTGACTGACAGGAAATAAATTGCTTGATTAGACACTTGTCTGTTAAAGCATAATACATACAAAATTAAAATACTAGAAAAATTTAACCTTAATTTATTTTACAAAAATTATGAAACAAGTTATTTCAACTCATTATTAATCGCTCTTGCTGTGGCCCGGATGTTAGCGAATGGGGGATCTTAATGTGACAGGAAACCGGAGTACCCAAGTGCGCTATCCTCTGCACCACCCGACCGCCCACTAGAAAGACTTAAATCTACCAGTAAATAAAAGTGTAGTATGTAGTGCTACTGATTAGGTCATGTGTGAATGACTTTAATATTAATTTAAACCTTTCCTGACGAGAGATTTATTCACATTAGACCTTTCATTATCTACATATCTTTGATGGTGATGTAAATTTAATTACAATGTACTTGCAACAGGAAAGAGAAAATATAATAGTTGGGAATGTTCTCTAAATCAATCAGCTTCACAAGATAAGTAGGTAGAATATTTTGTTCTTTGCCGAGGATAGAGAGAAGTGTGGTTCCAGCAGTGATCAACCTATCAACCCTGAGCTTCCAAGTATGGCACTCTGCCAATTGAGCTAAAGGGAAATTCCCTCAAGGCTAGAAATTTACTGTAATCATATGAACAATTAAAACTTGACACATACTTTTAAAACATTACCTTTTTATACAATCTAAAGAAGGGGGTATGGTACCTAAATATGTGGACAAACAAGATTGAAATGTGAATAAGGAAAAGTGATAATTGGATGTGTTTCTCTTATTGCTAAATGGAGTTCATTCTGGTCTCTAAAGTCAGAAAGAAAAGTGCCTATTTAATGTGAATGTTTGATCTATCATGGCATTAACAGAATGGTTTGATATTGATACTAAGCACAAAGCCCACGTGTTACTGAAACTTGAATGATGTCAACTATTAGCTGAAATACTTATGTAGACGGGTTCAGGTGCTACACAGATTCTTATAAATCACGAAGAAGCAAATTCCTAGTTACGCAATCGTTGGAGTCGAAAGACCCTCCAATAGCACAAATAAAACATATAAGCACATATTCAATTCATAAAAGATCTACATTATACAATGGACATCAAATTAGCTTTACATAAAGATACACGATACCCGTAACGGTTGCAATTAACATTACGAATTTAATACAATACATTTGAAATACTTGTACATGATAAATTATAGAATTTACCAATTTTGTGCATGAACTATGATAATTACGAGATAATTAAATAGTGCCTTATATTAAAAATACCTCCCCTATCGCTCCGACAGGGGTCTAATGATGATAGCTCTACGTATAATATACGTTGCCTACATAATAGGTCTATGGTTCTGTTGAAAAGGAAAATAACAAAACTTAATATATAGTAAACATGTTTAGCAAATTACTTTTAAAATACTTTAGAGTGAATTACAGTTTCCATAAAAAGATAATGGAAACCACACCCAAAAATACGTTTATCAAAGAAAGATATTTTAACTTCTTCAAATATTTTAACAAATGCAAACATACTAATTCCATAAAGGTTACTCTAAAATATAGTATTTCAAATAGCTCAATACTAATATGTTTCATACACTTACTCTGAAATAAGTAGAGTTCTGTTCACCGCAGTCGGTATAATATATGTCGGTATAGGTTTCTATTACTGGTCTTGTCTCTGTCCAGTGCGGGAGTGAAGATACAAGACGTACAAGTGAACGAGCTGACATGCGATCACGTGACAAGACATTTACATAACAAAACAGCACAGGAAACAAACACTTGAGACACACGTTGACCAGACAAACCGGTTGAACGAGTACGAGAATCGGTATATAAAAAAAGTTAAGTACGTCAGACATACGTACAACTTAAGCATTCTCACTTAGACAATACTATATAGTTTAATAATTTGAATTAAACTCTTATTACAAAATAACCTAAAAAAACATAGCACTGCCAGTCTTATAAACATCATTTCATTTGGCACCTCGTTTTAACTGCCAACATAATACAATGACCCTTTTTCTTGTTTTTAATCAATAATTACTTCATATATTTCCCTCAATTTATCACCAAACCCCTTGATAATCTCTTGACAAATGGTGGCAATATAACAAGGTTTTACTGCAGTATGTGTGTTTTGTATGTAAAAAAGACTTAGAGTCGAGTTGCTTGACAATTCAGATCTAGCCATGTGCTCAATGTAATCTTTTTCATTATTTTCTACTTTTTTGAGAGAGAAAAAACAATTTTTCAAATTATCTTACAATAAATTTTCATACTCACCTGTTCACCTTTGTTACTTGACAACTTGTGTAGACTGTATGAGTGTTTCAGATTTCCTCATCATCAGTTATATTTTCATGTTATACTTAGTAATCATGATACCAACTAGTCTAATGTAAGATGTGTCTACAATATACTGTTAAAATAGAACTGTGTTGATGATTGTCAATAAACAATCATTGAATTGAACATATACGAGTGTCCCTAAATTATGTTAATCTTAGTCACAATAAAATATAGGTCGAGTTCCGCGACAAGATGTAGCCATGTGCTCAATGTAAACATAACCTTTGACCTCTCGCGGAAGTGAATCGATCCAACCTTGCGATTGGTTGGTTTCGGGGTCTATTTACCACGTGGGAAACAATGCGATAACACACAAAGGCAGGGAAGACAGAGAAAGTGAGTGACGGTGTTAGTGGGCCGGTGGATTGCCCCTTACCGGGACAAGTGTATACCTCGAAATTCTTACGGGAGGTAGTTAACAACGCCTTACCATGGCGGGCTTCAAGCTCGGGATTGTCCGCCTTGGCAGAACAGCAGGAAAAGTGAGTAAAACAGGCACTAGCCTCCCCGTCCACAGCAACATGGCGAGCCGGGCAATCCGACCGCCATGCCATTTTTTCGGTCAATAATTCCCTATTTGAAAAGTCCTGTTTTGATGCAGGACTTCATTTTGTAGAAGTCTGCGTTTCGCTGTTGAGTGTGTGTGCGTTTTAGGTTGGCGGGGTTTAAATGGCCCCGGAGCATCCTGTTTGTTGTCGGATGTAGTGGGTGTCCAAAGTACCGTTAGGGAACTGTCAAAACGTCAAACGCGTGACGGCTGTCAAAGGTCCCCACCCCGCTCGGGTAGGGTTGTGATATGACCTATACACACGTGCGACTATTCTAATTTTGTTATTTATTGTAAGTTTTATTGTTTAACCAGATGACTGACGGATTAATGAAATATTCTATTCATGGATTTGTAAAATCGATATTACCGTATTTGCTCTAAAAAGCTGTCAGGCGGACAACTCGTGTCGGTATTAAAGTGCATCGCAAATATATTCTTATGTCACGCCTAGTCAGTAATTAAACCAATAGCAATTTTAATATATAATAACAAAGTTTAATGTATATTTACCCTCTGACTGTTTTGGAATACAGGAATATAAGTCATGCAGTTCTATTATCAAATTATGTTAGGGTACGTGTGTACTATCTAGAGGAATTATATGTCTGACAAAGAAAGGTGATATGAACGTTGATAGATGGCGTGTTGCAACAGCTGGTAGGTAGGGTTGTCTTTGTTCCTGACATTGTTGTAGGGGTTGTGATTACTGGGACAACATGTGGACTCAGCCTTTGTGTTCATGGGTCTGTCGGATAAAGCTGTGAAAAATCTTGGCAATCCCAATACCTGTCATGTTTAAAATCCTCACTGATAGACCATAATGTTTAAAATCCTCACCTATAGACCATAATGTTTAAAATCCTCACCTATAGACCAAAATGTTTAAAATTCTCACTGATAGACCATAATGTATAAAATACTTACTAATACACCATACTGTTTAAAATACTCACTAATATACCCTAATGTTTAAAATACTCACTAATACACCAAAATGTTTAAAATGCTCACTAATAGACCATAATGTTTAAAATGCTCACTAATAGACCATAATGTTTAAAATACTCACTAATATACCATAACGTTTAAAATGCTCACTAATGCACCATAACGTTTAAAATGCTCACTAATAGACCATAACGTTTAAAATGCTCACTAATAGACCATAATGTTTAAAATGCTCCCTAATATACCATAATGTTTAAAATACTCACTAATAGACCATAATGTTTAAAACACTCACTAATATACCATAATGTTTAAAATACTCACTAATATACCATAATGTTTAAAATACTCACTAATGCACCATAATGTATAAAATACTTACTAATACACCATAATGTTTAAAATACTTACTAATACACCATAATGTTTAAAATACTCAATTATAGACCATAATGTTTAAAATACTCACTAATATACCATAATGTTTAAAATACTCACTAATATACACCATAATGTTTAAAATACTCACCAATAGACCATAATGTATAAAATACTCACTAATACACCATAATGTATTAAATACTCACTAATACACCATAATGTTTAAAATACTCACTAATATACCATAATGTATAAAATACTCACCAATAGACCAATAGACTGTTTAAATACTCACCAATAGACCAATAGACTGTTTAAATACTCACCAATAGACTGTTTAAATACTCACCAATAGACCAATAGACTGTTTAAATACTCACCAATAGACCTATACAAAAAATCCCTGATTTCCTGTTCAACTTCTACAATGATGGAGATATTATGATGGTATAGTGACAAAATTAAAGGGTATACCCCTATGTAATGGTAATATGTCTTTGTGTGGGTAATGAATGATGTCATTTCAATGATTGACACAAATTCTTATATGCACAGATCTAGACTGACATTATAAATGTAGGTCATATATGTTAGTGTGATTGTGACAAAGTTTTTGATAACACACCTGCCATTAAGGTCAGATATCAGTTACAAAATTACTTTTAATATCTGGCCATTTTTTGGGAAAATTTTGGTGTTGTAAATTTGAAAGGAAGTTATGATATAAAGACATTTCAATAACCTGAAATTGTGTATGTGTTTATATTAAGCTTTGATGTAAACATTTTAATAGTTCAATTGGTTGCTGTTGTATTATTGGTAATATAAACATTTCAGTGAAATAACTCCAGTTGGTCTCTGGGGTATTACATGTAGTTGTAAATGACATTTACATGTAATTATTAATTATAACTGTAATTATTAATTATATATCTGTAAAGTAACTTGATTATAAACATTTAAATGACTTGTGATAATTAAAAAGTAAGTCATTGGTTTCTGTTGTATTATGGATGATATAAACATTTACATGGCTTGTGATAAATGTGGGCTGTGTAAGTAATAATAAAAATAGACATTTAGATTATTTAGATCACTGTGTTGGTTTCCGTGGTGGGGAAGTGGTTGTAATACTTCCACTTTGTTAAGGGATGTCATTGGTGGAGTCGACGTGCCCAAACTGTGAATTGTTAACTCTATACTACGGTCAGCAGGCCTATAGGGCTCAACACTAACACTAGTCCGCTAGTCCAGCTAGTCCTGGACTAGTAGATTTCAGCAAGGACCAGTCAATCACTTAACTGATCCTTTGGACTTGTGAAAAATATGATTATAAAAGAAGAACATTCTTTGATTTAGAAAACTGCTTAAAATAAAAAAAATATTGCAAGATAATTGTCGAATTTTTCTTAAAACTTCACCATATTTTTACGGCAGTAGTTATTTTAAGTCCCCAACATTCGATTACTTTTTCATGTTACGTGCTGTAGGTCGCGATATTTTGCCTTATCAGGAAATCTTGGACTAGTTACATTGACGAAGGACTTGTATATAATCTATTCAATTAGTCCTGTGAACTAACAAGCAAACAAAGTTAGTGTTTTACCCTGATCAGTGCCCAAAACTGAATTTAACTCAGCACTTGATTCTGGGGACAGTTTTAAGGGACAGCAGTGCGGCTAAAGAAATTCGGTGTACTTTTGATCTCTTATGTATAATTTGGTATGAATAATTAATACATTAGATGCTAATAATTGTTGCTAATCACTAGGTTAAGAGTGTGTCTAACCACATTATAAAACAGTTTTATTACTAAATAAACTGAAGATTAGGATTTAACAACCATTTGTTGGTGTTGACGGAGCGTCACCCTTTAACACTATCATTATGACTTAATAGAGGCCGTGTGTAAACAAAGAACCCCCACATGATAATTCCATATCAAAGGTAGCAAGTTACAGGTACCTACAACAATAGCTAGACAATGAGATAACATTATATGCTGTATTTTTTTCAATATTTGATAACAAAGACCTGGATGGTGTATGTGAGCTGATTGACCACCTGTATCACCTATCTGTGCCCGTTGTCGGCATGATTACACTGGGTGATGTAATCACAGGGACTACATGTTTCTATGTAATCTGTGAAGCCTGTTGATATAGCTCGGGGATTGTGGCCTCCAATGCCAAGAGTCGAGAATCAAATGAGCTTAGATTAAAGCTCACCTGTAGGACTTCATACACAGCGAGATAAGCTGAGCAGGCTGAGCATGTAATATAAAGGTCCAGTTAAAACAGGATAACTGTAACAGATTATAGCATAGGTCAGCATACAAGGTATAACAGTACAGATACTTTGGTAAACAATAAAATCGTCAAGTTTTGGTATACCTGTACAAAGTTTTGAAAATTTGATACTACGATGTTGTGAAATTGAGTGTTATATGTTTGTAACCAGGAGTTCCTTATAATGATAATAATGTTATTGCACTGCTTCAACCAAACTAAATCATAGGATCAATACTCACAGCCTTGGTGTGGTTTATGTTCTGTTAATGGAACAATAATGATTGATCATCTTGCCATTTTGTTTTTGATCTATGGAGGATATTAAAGAAAACAATATCTTGGGCTGAATTATGCCTTTTTGTGACAAGGAATGATGCATTGTGGTGATAGTAAACATACCCCCTGACTAGAATCTGTCTCATATCGGAAAAATTGTCATTATTAGTTACATCATCATCGATATTGGATGCTGGAAAACTTCTGTGTGGTGATGGTGGGCAGCTATAGTGATGGCTCCATAAATATACAGTGATGGTTCGTGTGTTTATTTGATTTAAAAGTATGATTATATAATCTTAGACTTAAGGTTCTGTTGTTACATTTGTTATCTGATAGTAACTATAAGTACTTCATAATGCTTGCAACAGTGATGAGCCATAAGGGTTGCTTCGAGTCACTTCACTCATATTCCGGGTGCTGAATTTTGTCTTCATTTTATGTAAACACCTGATCATACCTGTAAGGTATCTATACCTGTAGGAGATGGGGTAGACGCTGATCATATCTGTAAAGTAACTATACCTGTAGGAGATGAGGTAGACACTGATCATATCTGTAAGGTATCTATACCTGTAGGAGATGGGGTAGACACTGATCATATCTGTAAGGTAACTATACTTGTAGGAGATGGGGTAGACACTGATCATATTTGTAAGGTATCTATACCTGTAGGAGATGAGGTAGACACTGATCATATCTGTAAGGTATCTATACCTGTAGGAGATGGGGTAGACGCTGATCATATCTGTAAGGTATCTATACCTGTAGGAGATGGGGTAGACACTGATCATATCTGTAAGGTAACTATACCTGTAGGTGATGGGGTAGACACTGATCATACCTGTAAGGTAACTGTACCTGTAGGAGATGGGGTAGACGCTGATCATATCTGTAAGGTAACTGTACCTGTAGGAGATGGGGTAGACGCTGATCATATCTGTAAGGTAACTTTACCTGTAGGAGATGGGGTAGACACTGATCATATCTGTAAGGAAACTATACCTGTAGGAGATGGGGTAGACACTGATCTTATCTGTAAGGTAACTATACCTGTAGGAGAGGAGGTAGACACTGTTCTTATCTGTAAGGTAACTATACCTGTAGGTGATAGGGTAGACACTGATCATATCTGTAAGGTTACTATACCCGTAGGAGATAGGGTAGACACTGATCATATCTGTAAGGTTACTATACCTGTAGGTGATGGGGTAGACACTGATCATACCTGTAAGGTTACTATACCTGTAGGCGATGGGGTAGACACTGATCATATCTGTAAGGTTACTATACCCGTAGGAGATAGGGTAGACACTGATCATATCTTTAAGGTTACTATACCTCTAGGAGATGGGGTAGACACTGATCATATCTGTAAGGTAACTATACCTGTAGGAGATGGGGTAGACACTTGATCATATATGTAAGGTAACTATACCTGTAGGAGATAGGGTAGACACTGATCATATCTGTAAGGTTACTATACCTGTAGGAGATGGGGTAGACACCTGATCATACCATGAAAGGTAACTATATATATTTAAGGGGTGAGGTAGACACAGATCGGTCCTCTATATGCTAAATTTAGGTAAGGACAAGGAGAAAGTGCCTGGTTAAATGTATCTGTGTACATTATAGCTACAGACTGACACTCGTCTGTACGGCAGGTCACGTACACTTGTCTGTACAGCAGGTCATGTACACTCGCCTGTACAGCAGGTCATGTACACTCGTCTGTACAGCAGGTCACGTACACTCGTCTGTACAGCAGGTCACGTACACTCCTCTGTACTGCAGGTCACGTACACTCGTCTGTACAGCAGGTCACGTACACTCGTCTGTACAGCTGGTCATGTACACTCGTCTGTACAGCAGGTCACGTACACTTGTCTGTACAGCAGGTCACGTACAATCGTCTGTGCAGCAGGTCATGTACACTCGTCTGTACAGCAGGTCAAGTACACTCGTCTGTACAGCAGGTCATGTACACACGTCTGTACAGCAGGTCACGAACACTCGTATGTGCAGCAGGTCATGTACACTCGCCTGTACAGCAGGACACGTACACTTGTCTGTACAGCAGGGCACGTACAATCGTCTGTGCAGCAGGTCATGTACACTCGCCTGTACAGCAGGTCACGTACACTCGGCTGTACAGCTGGTCATGTACACTCGCCTGTACAGCAGGTCACGTACACTCGGCTGTACAGCTGGTCATGTACACTCGCCTGTACAGCAGGTCACGTACACTCGTCTGTACAGCAGGTCACGAACACTCGTCTGTGCAGCAGGTCATGTACACTCGCCTGTGCAGCAGGTCATGTACACTCGTCTGTACAGCAGGTCATGTACACTCGTCTGTACAGCAGGTCATGTACGTACACTCGTCTGTACAGCAGGTCATGTACACTCGTCTGTACAAAAGGTCATGTACACTCGTCTGTACAGCAGGTCACGTACACTCATCTGTACAGCAGGTCACATACACTCGTCTGTACAGCAGGTCATGTACACACGTCTGTAGAGCAGGTCACGTACACTCGCATGTACAGCAGCATACAAGACCAGAAACACACCTCTCCTCTTCCCTATTACACATATATTATTCATGGGATTTTGTTGATGATTTATGTCTTGAAATGTAAATCTTCTAAAAGACAGATTATCTGGGTCATGGTGAAAAGGTTAGCTACAGGAATCTATAACAATTATATACTCCAGATCTTCTGAAACAATACCTTTTATATAGATTCACTATGAAAACAGTACAGATGAGATCTGGTACCTGGTATGTTATTTTGATCATATTAGTATATATCTCACAAGTTTGTGATCCTGGGCATTCAAAGATATCTTACAGTCCCTTCAACTTCCAGGATATCAATATTTATTAGAATCCAGTGTATGACACACAGCTGTATGTGGGTGTCCTATATTAGTCACTGTGACTGTCCATACTTCTATTCTCAGATATTATCTGGTGATCAGAATCCAGAATTGAAAAAAATAAAAAATAAATCATATAATGATACACTGTTATGTGAAGATTTTGTACAGCTAGCACATGGCCTATTTTGTATGGACAAACAACTGAACTAAATATCATTACACATAGCAGAGGCCTTGTAGAGGCTGCAACAGTGCTTGAAATTAGGCAAATCTGCATATATACACATGTACATGAGCCTATAGTTGTGGGGGTATACAGCAGTATAAATTGCCTAAACTTGTACTGGCATACCTCAGAACATCAAATCAGATAATCAGAGTTGGTATCTGTATATTATACATATAGTTAATATATATATATATATAGAAAGAGATACTTGTATTATTGAAACACTTATATGTTACATCATATTGTAACTAAAACACAGTTGTGATATCATTCATTATTGTCACTGTACAGTTGTGACACCATCCATTATTATCACTGTACAGTTGTTGTTGTCACTGTACAGCTGTGACATCATCCTTTGTTGTCACTGTACAGTTTTGACATCATCTGTATTCACTATACAGTTGTGACATCATACTCTGTTGTCACTGTACAGTTGTGACATCATCCTCTGTAGTCACTGTACAGCTGTGACATCATCCTTTGTTGTCACTGTACAGTTTTGACATCATCTGTATTCACTATACAGTTGTGACATCATACTCTGTTGTCACTGTACAGTTGTGACATCATCCTTTGTTGTCACTGTACAGTTGTAACATCATCCTCTGCTGTCACTGTACAGTTGTGACATCATCTTCTGTAGTCACTGTACAGCTGTGACATCATACTCTGTTGTCACTGTACAGCTGTGACATCATCCTCTGTAGTCACTGTACAG
>NW_018407485.1:138634-142072 GCF_002113885.1 Mizuhopecten yessoensis
TCACTAGTTAATTACTATACACAGGGCTCACTAGTTAATTACTATACACATGGTTCACTAGTAAATTACTATACACAGGGCTCACTAGTTAATCACTATACAAAGGGCTCACTAGTTAATTACTATACAAAGGGCTCACTAGTTAATTACTATACACAGGGTTCACTAGTTAATTACTATAAACAGAGTTCACTAGTTAATTACTATACACGGGGCTCACTAGTTAATTACTATACACAGGACAGGGTTCACTAGTTAATTACTATACACAGGGCTCACTAGTTAATAACTACACACAGGGCTCACTAGTTAATTACTATACACAGGGTTCACTAGTTAATTACTATACACAGGGCTCACTAGTTAATTACTATACACAGGGCTCACTAGTTAATTACTATACACAGGGCTCACTAGTTAATTACTATACACAGGGCTCACTAGTTAATTACTATACACAGGGCTCACTAGTTAATTACTATACACAGGGCTCACTAGTTAATTACTATACACAGGGCTCACTAGTTAATTACTATACACAGGGCTCACTAGTTAATTACTATGCACAGGGCTCACTAGTTAATTACTTTACACAGGGCTCACTAGTTCACAGGGCTCACTAGTTAATTACTATACACAGGGTTCACTAGTTAATTACTATATTTAGTATTTATGTCCTGTGCATTTCTCTTTTACACAATGTCAAAGATCCGATGCAAAACTATACAATTTGTTATAAACACCCATAGCAGGTCAAAACGAGTTTAAAACTTCAATCAAGGACAAGGGATCATGAGTCAGAAGTAACAAGCCTTTGTTAATTATACCAAAAGGGAGTGAACTTATTGTTTAATTGATTACACTGTTGATACTGGTGTTGCTACACCCAGTCCCGCTCTACCACTAGATGATACCGTCACCAAGACTGAAGGACCACCATTCTTTTGTATTGTATATACTTTCCACTGCCTGCCTTCTTAGGTCACGCAGCGGTGAACATGTAAACATTTATAATGCAGAAATGTAAACAGAGGTTAGTCGAGTGAATGAATTCAAGCTTGTATCAACCTGTTTTATGTTATTCAAAATGTAGTTTATAATTATTGGTGGTAATAAACTGGGGGTATATTAAATGTGTGGAGTCCGAGGAGGAACACAAAGCTAGCCTATAAACATGTACTGGGCAGTTATATATAGTAGACTCTAGAGTCAGAGAAGGAACACATAGCTAGCCTATAGGTAACATGTACTGGGCAGTTATAGGAACACATAGCTAGCCTATAGTACTGGGCAGTTATATATAGTAGACTCTAGAGTTAGAGGAGGAACACATAGCTAGACTATAGGTAACATGTACTGGGCAGTTATAGGAACACATAGCTAGCCTATATATAGGTAACATGTACTGGGGTGTTATATATAGTGGACTCTAGAGTTAGAGGAGGAACACATAGCTAGCCTATAGGTAACATGTACTGGGCAGTTATAGGAACACATAGCTAGCCTATAGGTAACATGTACTGGGGTGTTATATATAGTCGACTCTAGAAGGGTGGAGACATTTACCGGTACAAACAAGTCAACACTGAAGACAAATGAGACCCAATAACACCATCTGTTTAATAATTAAATGTATTGAAATTCAACAGGAATGGGAAAATGCAAATGTCAGATAAGTATTTTAACCCCTCACCTCCAAATTGAGGCAAGCACTCTAAACAATTGATCTACATTTATAGGTGGTAATAGGTTTTCAATCTCACCATAATCTGCCACATCCTCCCTCAGTCCTGCGAAGTGTGACCTTGACCCTGAAAAAATGCTAGGCTCTTGACTACCTGATTAAGTATATTTTGTTGGGCAGCAAAAACAATGTCACAGGGTTTATGGAAAACAATGGTACATGAGCTTGGAACAGACACTCGCTGAGCTTGGGACAGACACTCGCTGAGCTTGGAACAGACACTCGCTGAGCTTGGAACAGACACTCGCTGAGCTTGGAACAGACACTCGCTGAACTTGGGAAAGACACTTGCTGAGCTTTCTAAGTCTAGATCTGATCGTGATATAAGCTGTAGTTCTGTTAATCTATTAAAAAAAAATCTTCAGATTTGTTGTAAGATTTTGGGCTAACATAATCTTAGGAGAACAGAAGTATTCAAAACAAACAAAATTTCATCAGATAATTCTTGGGATTTCCGTAACGAGTGCACTTCGATTTTACTTCCCTGATCCACTGCACTGTCCACTCCCTTTTAAAAACATATGTTAATTAATATCACAGTATGTGAGTAGTAACACAGGAAGTAGATGTGGGTCAACTACATCTTAATTCTTATTCATTTGTATATTTCATGTATTTGAAGACTGTTTTAATGCAAAATTAGTTAAATTCATTTAATGTTACTTCTGTGTTTCCAGGTAAAATATGCTTTGTTAGATGAACGAGACATTTCCCTGGTGGAAAACCATGCTTTCGAGGTAATGTAAATTTCTGATTGAATGAAGCCTTCACTCCAGTCATAAATGAATTGTATAGATACTTTTTATTAATACATGGGTACTTGTTACTACAGTGTAAATGTCTTGATACAATATCACATTATGTTTAATTGAAAGCCACTGAAAAGCAAAATTGTAATATGAGCAATATTTTTAACTATCAGTGAATTCAGACTTTTCCAATGATAAGCAATACATGTTCAGAAGTTTAAGAAAAAGCAGTCGGGTAATTAAAAGATGAACATAAGGAAATATTGAAAACTTTGTTTTAGGCACGCATGGAGGTAGACCCTGATGGCAATGGTGCTACGATTTATGCCTATACGCACAATATTCATCGCAGTAAATCTACAGCCCAACCTCTACACAACTTCCTCTGGTACGTATTACACCACCCCACACAACTCACTATGTTGTTACTTCACCCCTGGTGCGACTCTCTCCCCTCTACACAACTTCCTCTGGTACGTATGACACCACCCCACACAACTCTCTCTGTTGTTACTTCACCCCCGGTGTGACTCTCTCCCCTCTGGTACGTATTACTCCACCCCCCACAACTCTCTCTGATGTTACTTCACCACTGGTGTGACTCTGTCCACTCTACACTACTTCCTCTTGTACGTATTACACCACCACCCACACCTCCCTCTGATGTTACTTCACCCCTGATGTGACTCTGTCCCCTCTACACTACTTCCTCTGGTACGTATTACACCACCCCACACAACTCACTCTGTTGTTACTTCACCCCTGGTGTGACTCTCTCCCCTCTACACAACCTCCTCTGGTACGTATTACACCACCACCCACAACTCACTCTGATGTTACTTCACCCCTGGTGTGACTCTGTCCCCTCTACACTACTTCCTCTGGTACGTATTACACCACCCCACACAACTCACTCTGATGTTACTTCACCCCTGGTGTGACTCT
>NW_018407485.1:150686-227812 GCF_002113885.1 Mizuhopecten yessoensis
GACCGCGTACTCCTGAGTTTGTTAGTATCAAGTGAGTACTCCTGAGTGTGTATCGACCGCGTACTCCTGAGTTTGTTAGTATCAAGTGAGTACTCCTGAGTGTGTACCGACCGCATACTCTGAGTTTGTTAGTATCAAGTGAGTACTTCAACCAGATATATTCAACAAACTTCGGCTGTAGTGTTACAAATCTTTGCAACTCTACAAGGAAAAAAATATTTTCATTTTGATTTTATGTGATGGAATTAATCATATCAGGTATGTTGAGACAGGGATGAGATGTTGTAATCTGTTTCTACCTTGTACTGATATGGTAGACTATAAATTTGTGTTCACCTTGTACTGGTATTGTAGACTAGACAATTTATCCTTATTTAACTTTCTGTACCCATTGATATTGTCTTTTTTCAGCCGACTGAGCCATTCTACCACAAAGTTTACAACAGTAATGGCGATAGTGTTAGTGAGGGTAAGTATACTGTGGGGTCAGATAAAGTAAAGTAGGTCAAGGTCAGATAAAGTAGGTCAAGGTCAGATGAAGTAGGTCAATGATATTAATTTATATTTTTTCTCACTGCCAATGTCAAATTGGAAACAGTTCATAATTTATCCACGCAGTTCTACCACTGACTGCCAGGTAAAAGCTGTATCTTCTAGATCTGTAATATATAGTGGAAAGTGTGCAAAACATATAAACTATACATTTTCTCCTCCTTAACCAAAGTTTGTATTAAATGTTAAGAATTGTTACCCAGATTACAAAAACTGTGCTTGCTTCAAATATGTAACTCCTACGACATGTGGTGCTGATAATGTCAATAAAATGTTTAACATTGTAGACAAAAGTCACGGTATAATCAATTTAGTTACGGTATAATCAATTCAGTTACGGTATAATCAATTCAGTTACGGTATAATCAATTCAGTTACAGTATAATCAATTCAGTTACGGTATAATTAATTCAGTTGATTAAAACAGAGTAAATGTGTGCAAAACCAAATTGTAAAATTATTAATGATTAAAGTACTGTTGGATCACATTAACAATTTGTTATAGATACATTAAAGTTCACAATAAGATATGGGTGACAGATTATTCTGTTGTGTTCAATCTACAATGGGGTTCTGATGTTGTTGTTGTTGTGATGTAGTATTGATGTTTTTTTCTTTCTTTGCCTCAGACGAGAACTCAATGTACTATGAATGCCACTATCCACCTTGTACTAACATGGAGAAACAGATCCGTGAATTCAGCATCTGTGGCCGGTGCCAGGAGGTTAGGTATGTATAGGTGTAAGAGTACGTGTGTAGGCGTGCAAGGTCAGGTAGAGGTCAAATTGTAACAGTCCTGTTTTACCCTGTTACGTAAGGGCAAAGTTTAACAGACTTTTTGCCAATATTTCACTGTTAGAAAAATGGAAAGAAGTTGGACTATTTTTTCCACAGAGAATTATTTTGATTTCAGGGTCTGAATTCTCCCTGTCGATTTCCAAAGTTAAAATACGATTTGAAAAGAAATCAGAAAGTTTTGCTGTAATCCGGTAATGATGTCTGTTTTAAGTATTGTAATTATAAATCAACATCACTTGCACATTTTAATAGAAGTGGCAATAGGCTATAGCAAAGCTTTAAATTGAATGAATTGTACTGATTTGGAGGACAATCCCACAGTGATGATAATAACGCTGACGAAACACTGACAACAGAAACCCAATTAGATAAGACACTAATGTCATGTCTCTCCATAGATCCACTTTTATGTCAATTATAAAAGAAATACTATGAAAATAGTCTTGCAGCTCATTCATAAATTTGTTTGTTTTCATAGCTTTTGTACTGCAGTATTGAGATAATGTTTCAGTGTTTATATTTCATAAGAACTGTAGAATCTAGAGTAAATTTCTGTGATCATGTTTCATAGGTACTGTAGAATCTAGAGTGTTTTTGTGTTTGTATTTCTTAGGTACTGTGGAATCTACTGTCAGCAGAAGGATTGGCCTACCCATAAACGGTTTTGTCGCGAACGGTTACGACCATCACAGTGTGAGCGACCTCCAGACAGATAAGGTCAAGGTCACAGAGTTTCTTTCTTGTCAGTATGATTGTTTGAATGTGGAAGAGGACATGGGGTGTGAATGTAATCAAAACATCAAAGACTGCCGGTATCATCACATCACCGACTTCTGTTGGCCAGTTCAGACTACTGTATAAATGTATCAACAACCTCTGTCGGTCATCACAGACTCATCAACCCATATTAACACATCAACGACCTCTGTAGGATGGTTTCAAAGCATCAATGACCCTTGTCAGCCAGTAAAGACTCAGTAATCCATAGAAAGCTTCAATGGCCTTTGTAGGTTGGTACAAAAGCATTAACAATCTGCCGGCAAATACAGTATCTGAATAACTTCCATCAACTAGTCCAGAAAAATCAGTGATCTTTGACAGTAAAGACAGGTGTATTGTTGGCCTCTGACAGGTCAGATGTATCGGTGACCTCTGATAGGTCAGATGTATCGGTGACCTGTCAGAGGTCAGATGTATCGGTGACCTCTGACAGGTCAGATGTTTCGGTGACCTCTGACAGGTCAGATGTATCAGTGACCTCTGATGGGTCAGATATATTGGTAACCTCTGACAGGTAAGATGTATCGATGACCTCTGACCAGTCAGATGTATTGGTGACCTCTGAAAGGTCAGATGTATCAGTGACCTCTGATGGGTCAGATATATTGGTGACCTCTGACAGGTAAGATGTATCGATGACCTCTGACCAGTCAGATGTATCGGTGACCTCTGATGGGTCAGATGTATCGGTGACCTCTGATGGGTCAGATATATTGGTGACCTCTGACAGGTAAGATGTATCAGTGACCTCTGATGGGTCAGATGTATCGGTGACCTCTGACAGGTAAGATGTATCGGTGACCTCTGATGGGTCAGATGTATCGGTGACCTCTGACAGGTCAGATGTATCAGTGACCTCTGATGGGTCAGATATATTGGTGACCTCTGACAGGTCAGATGTATATTTGTGATCTCTGTCACTTCCCTCCAGATGGCCACAAGTTGGTCATGGATTTGAAAACAAAGAACATTGATATTCATTACTTTATTATGATCAGTACCCTACCTTTGCTTTTGATCTTGTTCTAAAAGAGTTGATCGTGCAATTTAATAAGGTCACATAGAAATCCAACCACAAGGTGAGCAATCTACTGTGGGAAGTGTTCCTCAGGTCATACACCTTTTGGTAGCTTCTCCTTATTTCAGTAAGAGGAAAATTGTAAATACACTTGGTTATATACATAATATATTCATCCCCAAATACAATGTGAAATATACACTTATCATGTGCGGAGTTATACATACACTTATGTACAATGTTATACATACTCATCTTCTACAATGTCACACCGTCATTCTTCAGTAAATTGCAGCTCATCAAGGTCATGAGTTTGATCAGCACAGTACATTTGTAACACATAAAATCTGTGAACCAGACTCGTGTTACACTTTGAATCTGTGAACCAGACATGTGTTACACATGAAATCTGTGAACCAGATACGTGTTACACATGGAATCTGTGAACCAGACACATGTTACACATGAAATCTGTGAACCAGACACGTGTTACACATGAAATCTGTGAACCAGACACGTGTTACACATGAAATCTGTGAACCAGATGCATGTGTTACACATGAAATCTGTGAACCAGATGCATGTGTTACACATGAAATCTGTGAACCAGACACATGTTACACATGAAATCTGTATATATATCATTAATACAATAGTGTATATACAGACCCGTACATGTTCGCCGTTCCACTTTCAGCGTACCGTTTGCGTAGCCTTTCCGTACCGTTTGCGTAGCACTTGCGTACCATTTCCGTACCGTTTGCGTAGCACTTCCGTACCGTTTGCGTCCAAGGTGGAACAGCGAACGTGTACGGGTCTGTATATCATTAATACGTTAGTGTATATATCTCTTCACTGTGGCATGTATATATATCTACATACATACATTGTATTTATATATACACGCAGTATATATATCATTAATACATTTGTGTATATATCACTTTATTGTGGTGTGTGTATATAGATCATTAGTACGTTAGTGTATATATATATCATTGATACGTTAGTGTATTAAATCATTAATACATTGGTGTATATATCACTTAATTGTGGTGTGTGTATATATATCATTAATACGTTAGTGTATATATATCATTAATACATTTGTGTATATATCACTTTATTGTGGTGTGTGTATATATATCATCAATACGTTAGTGTATATATATCATTGATACGTTAGTGTATTAAATCATAATACATTGGTGTATATATCACTTTATTGTGGTGTGTGTATATATATCATTAATGCGTTAGTGTATATATATCATTAATACGTTTAGTGTATTAAATCATTAATACATTGGTGTATATATCACTTTATTGTGATGTGTGTATATATCTCTTCACTGTGGCGTGTATATATATCTACATACATACATTGGTGTATATATCACTTTATTGTGGTGTGTGTATATATATCATTAATACGTTTAGTGTATTAAATCATTTATACATTGGTGTATATATATCATTAATACGTTAGTGTATATACATTGTAACATAGTAACATAGTATATTCATACATGACATATACAAGTGTACACACCCTTTACATTGTATGCATACCAGATAGAATGCGAGAAGGAATGATAGGTTATTTAAGTAAGAAAGCAGTGTAAGTGTTTCATTTCATTAATGTAATAATAATTCTAGAGATAATAAGGGACATCTATATATCGGTTGGGCAGTGAAATTCTTTGACCTCTTTGTTCAGGTGATAAAAATGTCGGTTGGTGTGATTCTTTGACCTCTTTGTTCAGGCGATAAAAATATGGGTTGGTGAGTTTCTGTGACCTCTTGTTTTGGTGATACATAAATGTCTGGGCACTATACTGGTATGATGATCATGAGAAACAGGTCAAGAAACAATTGCTGTTTAGTGCATATTTGTTTAAAACAGCAATTTTAGCCAATTGTTGATACTGTGTGGTCCTATAATGTGTACCGATCTGTATTGTTTACCTAGTTATATTAACATATATAACATGTATATTGCACTTGCTGGTGTTGTAGCTAGCTCCATGTGTTGTTAATTTTGTTATTTAATCCAATGTCTCACCTTTTTATGAATGACTCTCTGCAGTATTATTTAGTCCAGTGCCTGATCTAATAGTTTGATAACGTGCCAAGATACACAATTCTGTTGATCTAATACCTATCTGATGCTAATTAAAATTTGGTTAAATGTTTGAAAACTTGGACTACTTTCTAATTTATTTTGGCTCTTCTATGTATTTTTTTCTAAATAATTATTTTAGAAAACCAAAAATTATGTAACAATTAAAACAATTAAACAGAGTTATCCTTCTTACAGACACGTGGATTAATTTAGTATTGTAGTTATCTCCCTTGCATCCATCCAACTTTATGTATGTTCAGTATTTTAATTATTTACAAGATGTGTACACACTAGTCCTAACACATAAATGTGCGTTTGTTTGATTATTTATAGAATTATTTAGTGATATGTTAGTTGTGTGTGTTGACTGTTTAGAGACGTAATTATGACATGTATAGGCAGGAGATTGAAGAGCAGAATTACTGTATTATATATAGTAGTGTTAACTCACAGATTACTTCCACATTCAACAACAGTGTGGCTTTACCTTCAAACAAAATAGCAAGGTTTGATGGTAGGTTTGTCCTGTTTCTATCAAAGTGAGACGACAATGAACACAATCTATTCTTCTTTTGCATATTGAGACATTATCTAATGAATATCAAGATTGCATGCCCAGGAAAGATGAAGGATTTATTTATTTATTGATGGTGACATACAAAATGTAGTCTACAAATGCCATGATTATTTTAGTTTTGTTAAATTATTTACATGTTATAAAGAATGTATATTTAGTTTGAACATTCCTATTGTGTATTGTGTGGGGAGGAGAAACGACCTAAGTTGACTTATTTTAGACCATTCCATGGTAGGGGAAGATAATTCACCCTAATGATCTTATTTTAGACCATTCCATGGTAGGGGAAGATAATTCACCATAATTGTCTTATTTTAGACCATTCCATGGTAGGGGAAGATAATTCACCTCAATTGTCTTAATTTAGACCATTCCATGGTAGGGGAGGGAAAACCGCCTCTGTTGTCTTGTCGACCATTCCATAGTAGGGGAGGGGAAAGCACCCCTGTACACTAGTTGTCAGTGACCTCCAAGGGGAGACAATCCAACAGCTTTGTCGTCTCTTGGGAAGGGGAGAGCACTGCTTGTTTACTTTACTGTGAAGCATTCCAACAGAATAGTGTCATATTTTTATTGTTTGCCATTATTTGTATCCTGACTAATAGTTAATAAAACTGTGACCCTGTGTGTGAAATTTAATGTTCAGCTCTTCTGTTGGGCCCCAGGACCATGAAATTTATTAGACTTTGAAAGCAGGTTCAACTAGGGTATTTGGATTTCCGAGTCACTCTGAAAGAATTTCTGCAACATGAAATTAAAAACTTGTGTTTTGGTTTAAGAATTGTTTATCCTGGGACTTAGTGACACAAACTCTATATACGTGTGCAATTAATTATGTAGTTATTTTATTTAATCAAGGTGTGATTATTGTGTTCTATTGGCAAATTATCCTAATTCCAACTTGCCTGTTTATTGAAGACATTGTTTTGTTGAGTTAACCACAGGGTGTGGTTTTGGTGAGTGTTACTGTTTCTTTGTGTTGACTAGATGTAGAAAGATATCAAATTGTATACCTTATATCACCACCGGGGTTTCCGGTCAGCGTTAGTTTCAGCAAATGATAAACTAAAATGTTGTGATGTCTAAATTAAAAAAATACTTGAAAGAAATGTTAGATCTGAAATTAAAGATATATGAATATATCATTGCTGACAGTTTGATCCTTGACAATATCTAATAGGTAATCTGATTATGTAATATAGTTAAGCTGTTGTATGCAGCAAACTCACTTGATTATTCACTGCCAAATGTTGCCAAGAACACTACGCATTCTGATTCCAGCTGTGGTTGCTATACTGATGTGTTTCAGTCCTGACTGGTTTATTAAGCTGTTCCAATCAGCACTCCTAAATTAAAGTCTTCAGAAATATATTTCAAAGTCGTGACTACAGAACATTAAGCAGTTCCTGTCATGACTGCTGGATTAAGCTCTTCCGTAATTATTATTTTCTAGGCATAAAATCTAAATAACATGTTAGCTGTGAGCGCTACATCAAGTGTTCCAGTCACGACTTTTACATTGAGTGTTCCAGTCACGACTTTTACATTGAGGGTTTCAGTCACGACTTTTACATTAAGTGTTTCAGTCACGACTTTAACATTGAGTGTTCCAGTCACGACTTTTACATTGAGTGTTTCAGTCACGACTATTACATTAAGTGTTCCAGTCACGACTTTAACATTGAGTGTTTCAGTCACGACTTTAACATTGAGTGTTCCAGTCACGACTTTTACATTGGGTGTTCCAGTCAAGACTTTTACATTGGGTGTTCCAGTAAAGACTTTTACATTGGGTGTTCCAGTCACGACTTTTACATTGGGTGTTCCAGTCACGACTTTTACATTGGGTGTTCCAGTCAAGACTTTTACATTGAGTATTCCAGTCACGACTTTTACATTGAGTGTTCCAGTCAGGACTATTACATTAAGTGTTTCAGTCACGACTTTAACATTGAGTGTTCCAGTCACGACTTTTACATCGAGTGTTTTAGTCACAACTTTTACATTGAGTGTTCCAGTCACGACTTTTACAATGAGTGTTCCAGTCACGATCGCTACATTGAGTGTTCCAGTCGTGACCTTTAAGGATATGGTCAGGGTTACATTGGGTGTTCAAGTCACGACTGCTAGATTAATCTCTTCCAATCCTGACTGCTAAATTGATGTGTTGCAGTCTTTACTGCTCGTTTAATGTGTGCCATTAACACAGGTTTTTTTGTGATTTATATTTTAACAATTAACAGTGCAATATAATTGATTATGTGTATGTTTTAATGATTAAGATTTTTAGTGTAACATTCCGTATCTCACCTTTATACATCGTACTACCAATCTCTATGTGTTCTCCATTATTAATACTGTCAAGGTCAAACTAATAAAAAATATTCAAGAAGAATTTTATCATTTCTGAATCCTCTTAAGATAATTGACCTGACTTCCTACAACTTCTGTTTGTAAACATTTTCTAAAGGTGTCAAATTAAAACTTGAATCCTATTTATTCATTTGTTGCTCTCTTTTTTGTCAGTTATCCTGCTAAGTGATAGATAACTCTGAGCAGTGACTAGTATGGTCATCTGTCCAGTTACCATGGTAAGCAAAATTTTATTCGGACCTTGACCATGTATCTAGTTACCCTGATCAGTCTTGGGTTACTCAGATCAGAAGTGCAGTTACCCTGGTCCGGAGAAATTTATTCAGACCGTGACCATGTATCCAGTTACCCTGACCAGTCACTTTGACCAGAAGTGCAGTTATCTGTCAAGTTACCCTGGTCAGGAGAAATTTATTCAGACCGTGGCCATGTATCCAGTTACCCTGACCAGTCACTTTGACCAGAAGTGCAGTTATCTGTCAAGTTACCCTGGTCAGGAGAAATTTATTCAGACCGTGGCCATGTATCCAGTTACCCTGACCAGTCACTTTGACCAGAAGTGCAGTTATCTGTCAAGTTACCCTGGTCAGGAGAAATTTATTCAGACCGTGGCCATGTATCCAGTTACCCTGACCAGTCACTTTGACCAGAAGTGCAGTTATCTGTCAAGTTACCCTGGTCAGGAGAAATTTATTCAGACCGTGGCCATGTATCCAGTTACCCTGACCAGTCACTTTGACCAGAAGTGCAGTTATCTGTCAAGTTACCCTGGTCAGGAGAAATTTATTCAGACCGTGGCCATGTATCCAGTTACCCTGACCAGTCACTTTGACCAGAAGTGCAGTTATCTGTCAAGTTACCCTGGTCAGGAGAAATTTATTCAGACCGTGACCATGTATCCAGTTACCCTGACCAGTCACTTTGACCAGAAGTGCAGTTATCTGTCCAGTTACCCTGGTCAGGAGAAATTTGTTCAGACCGTGACCATGTATCCAGTTACCCTGGCCAGTCACTTTGACCAAAAGTGCAGTTATCTGTCCCATTACCATGGTAAGCAGAAGTTCATTCAGACCGTGGCCATGTATCAAGTTACCCTAGTCAACCTTAGGTTACTCTATCAATTAGTTTGGTCCTCTGTCATAGATATCAAGGTCAGTTTACACCTGTAAATGAACTTGGTCAGTGGTATATTAATTCAGACAAAATAGTGAGAAATCTATGGCGATATTGGAATTTTCAGTAATTCTGATTATTCAATTAAGACAATGAACTCGGTATGTTATAGCGACGTGTAACGTTTTATGAGAGATTCACACAATAAAAGCCTGGAGTACAATCTCAGACTATAGATACAACACTACAAAACGCATAAAAAATTCTTTATCTAAAATACATTAAAATCACAATCCTGGATTCCCGAAAACAATAAAAACCAACAATATGAGCTACAACGTATTTGTGAATAGATGAACATAATGGCTTACGAACAAGTAACTACAACAGTCACCTTTAAATAGATGTTCAATGAATTGAGAGGAAAGCCAAAGTTGTAAAGTGAACGTTGTTTATAATCACTCCAGATTTGTTGTAGATTGAATATTATTTATAACCACTCCAGATAAGTTGTGCATTGAATACTATTTATAACCACTCCAGATAAGTTGTAGATTGAATATCATTTATAACCACTCCAGATAAGTTGTAGGTTGAACGTTGATTAATTGTAGAGTTCCATTGTTTATTAACACTCCAGATAGGTTGTGGATTGAAAGTTTTGAAAGTTTATAGCCACTTAGTAATTTTGGCAAAATCTGGATGAAAAGCACTACAAATGCTTTACATAAACTCGCTTAAAGTCATAAAGCCACTTTGTCATCACTTGCATTACCACGTGATACTAATCGCTGGAGTGCCAACTTCGCTCTCTTCGATGTATGACCACACTTCTCACCCAGTGACAGGCTTGTGGAACGACAGGTTATATGTTGTCTCTATGTTGCGGATGTTTAAGTTGTACAGCGCCATGCTAATCATTTCAAGGATAATCATCTAATCAGGAATCGGTTTAAATAAAACTTTGTCATCTCCTCTCTGTCTACCATCTCATCTAAAAATGGAACGTATAACATTCAATTATAATTAAGCCAGTTTCTTGCACAGTGAGACAATATAATTTAATGAATACTAAGTAAGGCCTTCAGCGTATAATTAACGATTCACGGTTAATAATAGTTTGTAAAACGAAATCTGAATTGACCATCTGAAGTAGTCATAATACAACGTGCAGACATGGACTGCAAAGCAGTTTACCTTACATTTCCTTTAGTGCGTCTAGTTCCTGCACCAATAGTTTGCCATCTCTGCCCTCAGATTCAAGTTCCTGAATGGCGACGGTAACCCCTTTACCCTCATATTTTGACCCAACTTCCTGATGTCCTGTGACTTCGGTCGATTCAAAGAGACCAACCTCAAAGTTATTCTGCTGTGGAGGCAGTTGATCAAGGTCTACTTTGGGAGCAGGCACAGCAAGTGGTGCCTGGCCCTCCTCGATGTTTGGTAGGTCAGACATATGGGAATCTTTCCCTGGAACTCTCTCCTTTGTCTCTAACGGCACTTGTGAGACGGTGACAGGTACAAGACCAGGGAATAGCTCTTTGGACTGCTGCTCATTCACCATGTCCTCCTGAGGTTTAGGTTCAATGTCCGTTCCGTTCTTCACTGGTGTCGGTACAAGATCAGTTTCGTCCCTCACTGGTGTTGGTACAACGTCCACTCCGACCCTCACTGGTGTTGGGACAAAGTCATTTTCATGGGGCTCCTCAGGGTGAATGTCCAACATTTCCTTAGACTCTTCGGTCACCAACATTGGTCCTTTTGCTGGGGACAACTGCCTGGGTTCAGGGTGTCTGGTCTCAACAAGTGTTGCAATCTGTGCTGGAGAGACAAGTCTGGGCTCCACCTGGGAGACGAAAGGTGGTCTGTTGCGGATTCTCAGACTTGGCTCCAAGTTCTCCAGTGTTGCCATCAGATTAGACACAGACCCTGTCAATACATCAGAAAGAAACGGTACTGGGGAGTCTGAACGTATCATACTGTAACATATACATACTTTTGTAGTGTTACATACAGTTTTAGAATACGGATAGTGTTGCATAGCGTACAGTGTTACATACGTTTACGCCTGTCTCCACACATGTTGCAGAAGGCAGCACAGTTACTGGCGGCCCATGCCTTGTAGGATGGGCTAGTACACATCCCTTCCTCGTACTCACTACAGCTCACCTTGTCTGTACAGTCTGCAAACATAACATCAAAACAGTAAAATATTGCCATGAGTGGAAATATCACCAGGTGAAAGGTCACCGAAGGAAAAGCCATCCGGAAAAATATAAAGTCACTACCAAAAAAAGCATTAACAAATATCCAACAAAGAAAAGCTTATTAAAAGAGGAAATGTTTATAGAGACAAGAGGCCCATGGGCCTTAACGGTCACCTGATATATTTATACAGAGAGTTGATTTCGTTTTTAACATGAACAGAAATATTATTCAAAGTGACAAAAAACAATAAAACCACCTTATTCAATATCAAGCATACAGATTTCAGACTAAAAAGGATTTGAAACTAGCACCTCTGATTCTAAACAAGGAAAATGAAGAAATTTTAGCACACTGACTCCCTTGAGCCCCACCCTACAGCCCTTGGGGGTAGGGCTGGCTCAAAATTTTCAAAGTATCAAACTGTCAACTCAAGGTTATAATTCCAATCAAGTTATTAACATGTAATATTCAAANCGGACGACGGACGACGACGGACAAAAGGCGATCGCAATAGGTCACTTGAGACTTTGTCTCAGGTGACCTAAAAATGTGAAGAAATAGTCAAAAGAACCAGTTGTGTGTGTAATGATTACCAGAAAAAGGTAAAGAGAGTAAAAGACGGGGGAAATTCAAGAGAAAGAAGTTGATCATATATAGATGTGTTGTCACCTATTGCTAAACTGGAACTTCGGTGCTGATGGAGCGTTAAGACTATCACAATACCCTGCTTGACCTTATAAGCTCACCTAGCCTGAAAGCCAAGCAAGGACTTGTGTTGTGCTGCATTCTGTTGTCGTTTGTAAACCTTTCCTGTAGTAGACCTCTTCTCAATAACCATGGGATAATCACTTAAACGAACTTTAGAAGGAAGCACTTCAGACGTACATTCGTTGGAGCATTATTATTTGTTTACATATGAGTCGTTGAAGAATAGTGCACTCCGAGTGCATGCAATAAAATAACACAGTAAAAGATCAGGGTCCAAAAGAGGTCAAATGAAAGGAGTCGGAAAAAGAACCCGCTAGTCCGATGGTTCGATGTTTAAAATGTTGCATTCTTAGTACATATTTTTTGAATAAAAACATACTGCAGGAGGTGTGATTATGAGGTCATTTAGTTGTTGTAGCTCTCCTTCTTCTTCTTGGAGGCAATGGGTTTAGAACAAATAAACATAGGAAATGATTTGGGATACATTTTAGGTCACCTGAGCTTTAGCTCGTGACCTATTGCTATCCGTCTTCGTCCGTCGTCGTCCGTCGTCCGT
Organism: Mizuhopecten yessoensis; assembly: GCF_002113885.1. Taxonomy (NCBI): domain Eukaryota; kingdom Metazoa; phylum Mollusca; class Bivalvia; order Pectinida; family Pectinidae; genus Mizuhopecten; species Mizuhopecten yessoensis. Next base: position 163,495 of record NW_018407485.1, read on the forward strand.
CGTCCGTTAACATTTTACATTTTCAACTTAAGCTGAAATACTGGCAAAGGGATTTCATTAATAGTTCATGGGAAGGTTACTGACATCTCCCTGACCAAGTGTTGTTATTTTTCGGGTCGATCAGAAATCCAATATGGCCGTCACAGCCGCCATTTTGAAAAACTATTTCAAAGTTAAAGTCAGGTTCTGCGGGCCGATTTAACTGAAACCTGGTAGGAATGATCGACTCATGGTCCTGACAAAGTGTTGTTATTTTTCGGGTCGATCAGAAATCCAATATGGCCGCCACGGCCGCCATTTTGAAAAAATATTTCAAACTTAAAGTCAGGTTCTGCGGGGCCGATTGAACTGAAACTTTGTAAATACTGTAGGAATCAGGTGACCGTTTAGGCCCATGGGCCTCTTGTTTACGATATTGCGTCACCTTATAGATGTGACTATCACGCGACGCTGTTGGACATATTATTAGACTTTACTTTGTTAGTGACTAGTCAAGAATATTGCGTGGCACAGTATGTCTTGTATTGTTGGGCTGTTTAGGCTTACTCAAATAAAAATTCAAGTATAATGTCTAACTTACCACACAGATCGCAGTGCTTGGCACAGTTTTGCTTTGCCCAGGACCTGTACGCTTCGTTGGTGCAGGTGTCAGCCTGGTACGAGCCACAATCTGCAAGTTTGTCCTCACATCCAGAGGAAGAAGAGGAGGAGGAGGAGGAGGAGGAGGAGGAGGAGGAGCTGGTTTGCGTACCACCTGTAATTTGATTAACACGAATCATGATGAAATCCAGATATTGAGCTGTTCATGAATTTTGTGATTTTCAACTGTAATTGTTTTAAATCGTTTTAAACACATTAATTAACAGTTAATTTCGCATAGCATCTTATTATCAGTTTGAAAGATTTAAACGCTGCTGTATTGAGCCTCTGTAAGACACATTTCGACCAACTTTAACCTGGATGTACGTGTAGAACCGAAAACATCCAGGAACATTTTAAGTAAAAAAATCAGGAACGTTCGTAGGATCTGTATCAACATAGATATAACGCATATCAAAACGTGTTGGAACGTTCGTAATCTGAAAAGCATTAACGTTGAGTTCTTCAGGAACGTTCCTAGAATGCCGACTCGACTGATAGAAGTCCTGTGCAAAGTGCTCTTGGCAGACTAGATGACGTTTAGAACGTTTTTGGTTCGGAACTTATCTCTGTAATAGAAGCAAGGCGGTGTTACCATTAAATGCCAGCAGAAAACAATACATAGCAGCTTCGAGTTTGTTATCATTGTCTGGAAACTGTGTTGGTCTTTAAAATACACCACCAATTCCATATTAAGCATAAAAGGCTACATTTTATTGCATTTCAACTTTTAGATCTTCAGATAATAATAGTATGAGTATTCCTTTGAATTAATTACCTAAAATGCAACCCATAAAGTCATTGAGATTTTTAAAACAACAGTTCAAACACTAACATGGTGAAGGATGGGGAGGCTGATAATCAAAATGTAAAAAGCAAAAATCAATACGGGGAAAAAGTTAATCAACAGGTAAAATCGTATTTGGGGAAGGTTATAATCTAATGTGGTCGTAATATACCTAACTGTATACTCATAATTTCAATATTATTAAGAATTATCGTTTAATCCACACCAGGTGTAACTTATCGACGGATTGTTGGAGACAAAATATTCTATATTTTATATTTTCCATCAAAAGTTCTGAAACAGAAATGCCCATAGTACGAAAAGTAACGCACAGCGGCCTCATTTATCTTCCCGATCATAGTTCAACATCTTTTGTATATTTACTCCTCCAGCCGTATTTTGTGGTCACCGTGTTTTTTTAACTAAAATCGAAACATCCTCAACGAACCTGTGACTTATATCAATATTAAGTCCTGTCTTACTTTGTCATTTTCAGAATCTCTACCGTATTGATATAAAAGTAACCCCTGATCATTAAACCTTACTTGATACATTTCTCTTCTGTGTACTTGTTTATTCTCGGGGTAAGTTCATTTGATAAAGTTTTCTGCTAAACAGAAAGACATGATAATCACTTCTCGAGTTGACTTGGATAATTCAGTTCTGAAATAATGTTTGCCTCTTTACAAAATAGAAATTCCAAATCATGTGGTTTATCCGCCATATTGTGATTTAGCTACAGTTTGGTTTGGTGAGGTCAATCTTTAACAATATAATCAATGCATTTTACACTCTTGTGAGGTTATTGTGTCTTCACTTGAGTTCTGTTGGTTTAGGAGATAGAAGTGCCGTTGTATGAGCCCATGTGCATACTTCCTCCACGTTTTCCTTGTCTCCTTTAGGTTTAAAGTTTGACACCAACACAGATTTTGATACAACACCTTCTGCATTTTATCGTTTATCTCGCCTGTTCGAAGTTCGCTGGGCCGACATGATTCTCATATGTTGATAATTTTGTCTTTAGTCTCTGGAGCGTTATCAATAAACACCAGGACTGGAAAGTGTTGCAGGGGAAGTTGGTTTGTGGCTATACTTTTCTCTACAGTAAAACTTGGGGAGGTTCGTTGATCTGTGTCAATACTACCACAAAGTGTACAGAATTAGGAACAGTTGGTGTGCGTCTTCACTTACCACTTCCACAGAATTTACAGAATTTGGGACAGTTGTTCTTTGCCCAGGACTTGTAAGCTGTGTTAGTACATATGTCTCCCTGGTAGGAGCTACAATCTATTAAGTCTGAACAGGAAGCAGTATTTCCAGAAGCAGCAGTCGGCGTAGGAGTGGTAATAGCAGCATGGGAGTTTGCACCTGTTAGATAAAAAGTATCAAGTCACTAAATATACTGCATGTCTAATCGACCGAATTGCACTGAAGCAAAGCCGTGTGGGTTAAGATGTTTTGAGGTAGTCTTGTTCATTTTCTGCGGGAATAAAGATATCTGTAAGAAAAGGTTACTTCAAGTTCCAATACTTTCATTTGGCATGTCTATCAGAGACACACATTTAAGACAGCTGAATCTTTAAAGTTACAAAAAATATACATTTGTATCTCACAGGCCTAAAAATGTATAAAAAGTATCCAATACATTTATGACTGCAAAAAGATACAAGAACTAATTGTCTTTGTTAAACACCACCACCATACTATAGTCTTACCCGCGCCGCACAGCCCGCAGTGTTTACTACAGTGAACAGAGGCCCACCCCCGGAAGTTAGTACAGATGTCGCTTTGGTACGCTGCGCAGTCATCCTTGTCTCTACAAGACATTATATTGGTAGAGGTGGAAGGTCTATGGGTGGTGTGATGAGAAGTATGCAGCCGCGCAGTAGATAACCCTGACAAAGTATAACATCCCTCCAATCCAAGTAAACATATAATCAGTAACCCACCACCGGGTACTCTAATATACTGCAACAATCATAAAGTGAAAAGTAAATCGGGGTCAACAACCACCAGCTAAACCTGATAAAGCAAAGGGACTCATCTGTCCAGTAACGCAGTTGATCCGATACAGCATAAAGATACAGTTTCGACTCTCCAGTTCACAAGACAACCTACAGTTTATCAACCTTCCAGTTCATAAGACAACCCACAGTTTATCAACCCTCCAGTTCACAAGACAATCCACAGTTTAGCAAGTATACAGTTCATAAAACAACCCACAGTTTATCAATTACATAGTTCATAAGACAACCTAAAATGTATCAACCCTCCAGCTCACAAGACAAACCTCTCCAGTTCATAAGACAAGCCACAGTTTATCAACCCTCCAGCTCACAAGACAACCGACAGTTTATCAACCCTCCGGCTCACAAGACAAACCTCTCCAGTTCATAAGACAACTCACAGTTTATCAACCCTCCTGCTCACAAGACAACCCTTAGTTTATCAACCCCCCAGCTCACAAGACAAACCTCTCAAGTTCATAAAACAACTCACAGTTTATCAACCCTCCAGCTCACAAGACAACCCACAGTTTATCAACACTCCTGCCCACAAGACAACTTACAATTTATCAACCCTCCAGCTCACACGACAACCCACATTTTATCAACCCTCCAGTTCACAAGACAGCACACTGTTTATCAACACTCCAGTTCACAAGACAAACCTCTCCAGTTCATAAGACAACTCACAGTTTATCAACCCTCCTACTCACAAGACAACTCTCAGTTTATCAACCCTCCAGCTCACACGACAACCCACATTTTATCAACCCTCCAGCTCACACAACTAACCTCTCCAGTTCATAAGACAACTCACAGTTTATCAACCCTCCTGCTCACAAGACAACTCACAGTTTATCAACCCTCCAGCTCACACGACAACCCACATTTTATAGACCCTCCAGCTCACAAGACAACTCACGGTTTATCAACCCTCAAGCTCACAAGACAACTCACAGTTTATCAACCCTCCAGTTCACAAGACAGCCCACAGTTTATCAACCATACAGTTCATAAGACAACCCACAGTTTATCAACCCTCAAGCTCACAAGACAAACCTCTTAAGTTTATAAGACAACCCACAGTTTATCAATCCTCCAGCTCACAAGACAATCCACAGTTTATCAACCCTCCAGCTCACAAGACAACTCACAGTTTATCAACCCTACAGCTCACAAGACAACTCATAGTTTATCAACCCTACAGCTCACAAGACAACCCACAGTTTATCAACTCTCCCGTTCACAAGACAACCCACATTTTATCAATCCTCCAGCTCACAAGACAACTCACAGTTTATCAACCCTCCAGCTCACAAGACAACTCACAGTTTATCACCCCTCCAGTTCACAAGACAGCCCACAGTTTATCAACCATACAGTTCATGAGACAACCCTCAGTTTATCAACCCTCAAGCTCACAAGACAACCCACAGTTTATCAATTATACAGCTCAAAAGACAACCCACAGTTTATCAACCCTCAAGTTCACAAGACAACCCACAGTTTATCAATCCTCCAGCTCACAAGACAATCCACAGTTTATCAACCCCCAGCTCACAAGACAATCCAAAGTTTATCAACCTTCCAGCTCACAAGACAACCCACAGTTTATCAATTATACAGTTCATAAGACAACTCACAGTTTATCAACCCTCCAGCTCACAAGACAACTCACAGTTTATGAACCCTCCAGCTCACAAGACAACGCACAGTTTATCAACCCTGCAGCTCACAAGACAACTCACAGTTTATCAACCCTCCAGCTCACAAGACAACCCACAGTTTATCAACTCTCCAGTTCACAAGACAACCCTATACTGCCCAATCCTCCACCTTACCCTGATACAGCAATCAGTGACCCACTACCAGCTTATCCTACAGTACATCAGCGCTATCGTCACACATTATCATCAAGAACCAATCACCAGCTTTCCCTTATACAATAAAACAACCATCCAGTTCAAGTTAATTACACAGTAACCCATCACCAGTTAATCTTGATCTTGTAGTTTATGTTTATACGTTACTTCCCTCCACCAATCAGAAACGCTTACCCTCACTGGGACCACACCAGCCACAGTGGCGACGACAGTTGATGTGTGCCCAGCCCTGGTAACCAGAGGCTGTACATATGTTACTCTGATACGCCGCGCAGTCCACAACGTCAACACATGCCAATGACTCCTGCCCTGTCTTTTCCGTTGTGGTCAAAATGGCCGGAGTCGTTGTCAATGATGCATGTTGGTGGTGGCACCAGCCGCAGCGATCGGGACAGTTTGTGTGTGCCCAACGGGAGTACTTGGTACTGGTACATATGTCTGACTGGTAGGTACTACAGTCCAACAGGTCTCTACAGCTTACAGAGGTCACAAGACTTGTTGATGTTGTACTCACTGTGTCAGCCAATCAAATCATTTTCATTATTATTACCACACCACCTAGGTCACTAAATGGGAAATACTCTGTTAATCCATGAAGGGGCTTGTTGGAGGCTAAGATTCATAGTATTAATGCTTAAATTGATAATGAGATAGTATTTAGAAAATCGCCATTTTAAAATTCTGTGAATAATAACCAAACGTGTTTGTTAAGTCAAATCAAATCAACCCTTACCATTGCCCTTCGAGCACCAACCACAGTGTTTTTTACAGTTCGTGTTTGCCCATTTCCTATATCTAGAGTTAGTACAGATATCGCTTGAATACGATGCGCAGTCTATCAGGTTGGCACAAACTGTAACCGCCTGTCCGAGCGCTTCCGTTGTGGTGGGGCGGGTAGTAGGTGTGGTAGGAGGGGAGGTAACTGAAAACAGTCAAAATCTGGTCAAAATACTGCCAACTAGCATGGTTTAAGTACCAGACAGGAAACGAAAGTTATCATTTGATTTGTTATGTTGTAAAACAAATTTTAATCTCATTCAGTATTTTCTGTAGGGTCTGTAAGCATTGGAAACGGTATGATAACATAATGTCTGTCACGTGACTAAAATGTAATACCAATTAAAAAAACAGCGACCGCACCAATCTTATTCCGAAAAGTGATCACCTAAGTTACCTTTATAAATCATCATATTTGAACTTTAACTTACTTAAGAGGTACTGATTAGAACATTTATGGACTGCTGGACCTATTAGAAGTCTTACCACCGCCCGTCGAGCACCAGCCACAGTGCTTCTTACATTTCGTGTTTGCCCATTTCCTATATCTAGAGTTAGTACAGATATCGCTTGCATACGATGCGCAGTCAATCAGGTTGGCACAAACTGTAACCGCCTGTCCGAGCGCTTCCGTTGTGGTGGGGCGGGTAGTAGCTGTGGTAGGAGGGGAGGTAACTGAAAACAGTCAAAATCTGGCGAAACACTTTTAAAAGTAATACAGTCAAATAGCTTGCTTGAATTTATCATTTTATAAAATATATTTTAACATTTATCATAATTATCTTCTCTGTCGTGAGTATGCTGTTGAATTTTGTAACGGGGAAGCTTGCTTACGTGACAGATAACAACTGGAAAACTATGTTATGAGAAGGGCGTCACGAGCGGAGATTTTAGAAGGTACGCGATTTCCGATTTATAGATATGCAAAATTAATTTTGGACATGGAAAAAAATGTGCTAAAACAAATTTCAATGTACATATGCAATGATAAATTGTGGTAAAGCTATGTCGGGGTTTTCACCCTGATGAATAAAGATCCACGAGGGAGGTACCCTCTATCCTCCGCTACACATGTTAAAGTATTTGTCTATCATATCCACTTACAACATCAATTAATCAGAATCCTTAAATCAAAAAAAATGGTCGTCATCTTTCAGTTTTCTCAGAATTTATTAAATCATTTTCAACAAATGAATAAAAAAGCATACCCTGAAACTGCATCATTTCACTGCATTCTCTTTGTTAACTCATTTACATATACATCTTATTTACCGTGTTGTATTTCATACGACCGTGAGTTTTTAGACTCCATATTTGAGCATGATAAATATTGAAAAGATATTTGGGCACCATTAATACTGATATATAATACAATGTGAAAACAACTTAGTTTTGTCAAAAGTCTCTTTTATACTGGCTTTATAATCAACATACATAAAAGAACAAATACACAGAAAAAAATTTCCATCGTGTACGTTTTATTTTTTATTTTTGAAAAATATTATATTTCTGGGCATGTCGAATTAGCCTTATGATAATCCGATAACACAGATTGCACCTAAGCAATAATAGTAACTACAACAAGTTAAAGTAACAATTTTTATCATCTGTGCTTACTTTAATATTAACCATTCAGCATTAGAACAATATAGATAGCAATGTGCTGCTGGACCTATTATAAGTCTTACCACCGCCCGTCGAGCACCAACCACAGTGCTTTTTACAGTTCGTGTTTGCCCATTTCCTAAATCTAGAGTTAGTACAGATATCGCTTGCATACGAGGCGCAGTCAATCAGGTTGGCACAGACTGTGACCGCCTGTCCGAGCGCTTCCGTTGTGGTGGGGCGGGTAGTAGGTGTGGTAGGAGGGGAGGTAACTGGAATCAGTCAAACACTTAAGTCAAACAATATTGATCATTTTCCGGCCTATTTCTGATCATTTGTGATTTTTATTACTGAATGTGCTGCTTTATCAAAAGCTCTTTACCAGATACCAGGCTTTAAATCACATTGCCTTCTCTAACTGTACAATGATCTTTCATAAAATACAAACTTGATAATACAAACAACTTGAAAGTTATCGAAATTACATACATTCTCGAGTACAATCCAAGCCAGAGTTTAATACTATGTTTAACTAACACATCACCGCCACTAGTTTAGCGCATTGTCTGACCATTGTATGTGTCTACAGGACGACAAGGATCAAAAGTAGACATACCAGTCCTATCCCCTACGGGATACCCCGGTTATCCTATACCTGTAGCTAACCAGTCCTAGAATCTACTATGTACGTCAAACATCCTAACCTGTAGCTAACCAGTCATATGTTCTATTATGTACGTCAGACATCCTATACCTGTAGCTAACCAGTCCTATGTTCTCTTATGTACGTCAGACATCCTATAACTGTAGCTAACCAGTCCTATGTTCTACTATGGACGTCAGTCATCCTATAACTGTAGCTAACCAGTCCTATGTTCTACTATATACGCCAGTCATCCTATCCCTGTAGCTTACCAGTCCTATGTTCTACTATGTACGTCAGTCATCCTATACCTGTAGCTAACCAGTCCTATGTTCTACTATGTACGCCAGTCGTCCTATACCTGCAGCTAACCAGTCCTATGTTCTACTATGTACGTCAGTCATCCTATACCTGTATCAAACCAGTCCTTTGTTCTACTATCTACGTCAGTCATCCTTTACCTGCAGCTAACCAGTCCTATGTTCTATTATGTACGTCAGACATCCTATACATGTAGCTAACCAGTCATATGTTCTATTATGTACGTCAGGCATCCTATACCTGTATCAAACCAGTCCTTTGTTCTACTATCTACGTCAGTCATCCTATGCCTGTAGCTAACCAGGCCTATGTTCTATAATGTACGTCAGTTATTCAATACCTGTAGCTAACCATTCCTAGAATCTACTATGTACGTCACACATCCTATACCTGTATCAAACCAGTCCTTTGTTCTACTATCTACCTCAGTTATCCTATACCTGTAAATAACCAGTCATATGTTCTATTATGTACGTCAGGCATCCTATACCTGTAAATAACCAGTCATATGTTCTATTATGTACGTCAGACATCCTATAACTGTAGCTAACCAGTCATATGTTCTATTATGTACGTCAGACATTCTGTACCTGTAGCTAAACAGTCCTAGGTTCTACTATGTACGTCAGTCATCCTATTCGCGTAGGTTACCAGTACAAGATTTTATTAAGTATCCAGTCATCCTCTTCGTGTAGGTTACCAGCACAAGATTCTATTAAGCATCCAGTCATCCTATCCTTGTAGTTTACCAGTACGAGATTCTATTAAGTAGCCAGTCTTCCTATTCGTGTAGTTGACCAGTACAAGATTCTAGTAAGTATCCAGTGATCCTATTCGTGTAGATTACCAGTACAAGATGCTATTAGGTACCCAGGCATCCTATCCTTGTAGTCTTACCAGTCCCACGGAAACCACAGAATTGGCGACAATGTGCCTTCGCCCACCCTCGGTAGGCTTTGTTGGTACATGTATCTAACTGTAGCTAACCAGTCCTAGAATCTACTATGTACGTCACACATCCTATACCTGTAAATAACCAGTCATATGTTCTATTATGTACGTCAGTTATTCAATACCTGTAGCTAACCATTCCTAGAATCTACTATGTACGTCAGCCATCCTATATCTGTAGCTAACCAGTTCTATGTTCTATAATGTACGTCAGACATTCTGTACCTGTAGCTAAACAGTCCTAGGTTCTACTATGTACGCCAGTCATCCTATCCTTGTAGTCTTACCAGTCCCACAGAAACCACAGAATTGGCGACAATGTGCCTTTGCCCACCCTCGGTAGGCTTTGTTGGTACATGTATCTCTCTGGTAAACAGCGCAGTAAATTTTGTCAACGCATGGCTCGGTGGTGGTGCTAACATCTGTTGAACCGCCTGTGTACATGTATAACCATACATATTTACATACATAGTCATGCAGGTTTACATACATCATATAAGCGTGTATTTATGACCGTTCATGTATACATACGTAACCGTACAGGTTGTTTTAAACATTACCCAATATTACCAAGAACTGCTTGACATCTTCTCAAAGCTTTTCAACGCATTGTCAGGTTATATGTACAGCTGATTTTAAAGCTTTGCTATTTTAAGCAGGTCTCTAGCATTTGTTTTTCAAGCGGCACACTTTTACAAAATGAGTAACTTCTCTTTGATGAACATCAACAGTTATAAATACATTCAGATTCAAATTATAAATATATGCATATTGTTTTTACACTTTCCAAATTAACGATATCTTTATATTAAATTATATCTGTTATATTTTCTGCAACAACGTTGATTTTTATTTATGTAATTTCATTCAAGTTAATTGATCTGCTTATTTCCCATTTATTGTAATTCACACTTTTCAGCAACAACAGCAAAGCATTAAGCCGTTGACTTCTACTTGTAAATAAAGCTGACTACGGAACAAACATCTTACTGTGATCAATGCCATCTACTGCTCCGGGAAAAAAAGAAAACATAATCCAGATTGTATTACGAAAAACACAATTAGATGATCTTAAAATTCAATCTTTTTAAATCTGATTTTTGTAAAATGTTCAACCAGTTTCAATTTATTGGTAGACGCAACATAAATTGTATTAGACCTTGCTGTGGTAAACAGGAGATGCCTTGTTTATACAGCAATTTGAGTGCCTTACCTTCACAGAAGCCGCACGTTCGCTGACAGTTGGACTCAGCCCAGGCCGTGTACTTCTGACAGAACCCCTTTTCGTACGTATCACAGTTAGTTATATTATCTTTGCACAGGAAAACTGAAATACCAAATACAGACAAATAAAAAACAGAAGCAATAGAATCAAAATTTCACAGCCCCACTACAATACAACATGAAAAGCTGTAACCAGGAGAGGTGATGAAGATGGCTACAACATGTTGATCCAACTTGTTATGTTATTATGTAATTACAAGAATCTAGAGGTTACTATGGGAGGTGATCTAGGTGGGTACAACAAGAGTATACAAATTGTAACTACAAGAAGGGGAGATAGCACGCCTTAACAAGGGGAGGTAATGTGTTGCTCACCTTTGAGGTTCTTGGCACAGATGCCACAGAACTCCATACAGTTAATGCTGACCCAGGACCGGTATTCCGACGCCTCACAGATGTTGTCAGCATACTGAGTACAGTCCACCTTGTTTCGACAGCTACTTCCAACTGAAGTAAAATAAATTGATCAAATCTATGTTAATTTGTTCACTGCTCCAACTACAATAAACCAAACTGGTCAGTATACGCTAATCTTTCCTCCGCCATAAATACACATCAGGGGTCTAATTTATGAAAAGATATCCTCAACTCCAACTTAAATATACCACATTGGTCAAAGAAGTCCCTCAAATTATAGTTAGTCTATGATAGTCTAAGTTAACTTAGTCTTCTTGCAAACTTAAATGTACCACAGAAGTCAAACCTACGCTTAAACTGTCACAGTTCTAACGAGTATAAATAAATATAGCAGTTCTGACAACTGTAGCTTCAGTTGTGATTATAAGCATATTTGAATTTAGTGGAATAGGTTGCATTCCAGTATCGGGAAAATTGATTCTGGTAAAATGAACTGTAACAGTGTATAAATGTGCTATTACATGGAACTGATCGAATGCGCTAATTACAATATAGTCAGTACAAGGTGCTAATCACAATGACAAGGGGTTGAAAATAACGTATTAAACTACCTCAATAGTGTGCTGTTTCCATGGTGCTAATTACAAGGTTTTAACAAAATGGTGGTAGTCGTGTGTTTATTACAATGTGGTAAGCAGATGTGTTAACTACATGGTGCTAATGGCTTTATATTGTTAACAACATATAAACGGGTAGTAATTACAGGTTAAAACAACATAATGTTAATGAAAATGGCTATAACAGGTGTTAATTACAGGGTCTTCATTACAGCACAGTAATTACGGTGTGGTGTTTACAGTTGATTATATAAATATAATACTATGTTACTGGTTATAACACGATTCTAGTAACTAGGTGTTAGATTTTCCTTACCCACGTTGGTATTACAAGGTTCAAGCAAGCAGTGTTTGACACCAATCGGCTTTTCCTGTCCGGGACAGCGTGTCACATCCACCACAGTATTAGACTGCTCGGACGCGTAACAGCTGACGTCACGAGTCTGAGTGCCACGCCCACACGTTCGGGAACACTGTAACAATCAGCATGGCTTAGCTTCCTCTTTATCAATCACAGAACTCTGACAAGAAGAGTGGGTACATACTGACATATAATCTAGTGAATACACATGTTCTTCCCGTGAAATACAGAACTATACCACCTGGTATTTGTAACCAATCTATTATATTTGTTCATATAGAGAACATACGTCTTTGATACATTAACTTCTAAGCAATTTATGGTTTATGAGAAGTCTCTTATGTCTCACTCACTGTAATGATTTTGTGACCTCATTCTATAAGGATGCAATAATTCTGTTTTCTCACTCCCTGTAATGATGCTGTGATCTCATTCTTTAAGGATGCAATAATTCTGATTTGGGGGGAAATTTCTATAATCATACGTTGATAACAAAACTCTCACGGGACAGATATAAGTGTGGAAACCATGCTGACTTTAATACTACTCTTCAAGGAAACATGATGGCAAAACAAAATCATCTAAACCGATGAAATTATGTAAAACAAGTCAGATTGTTTACCTTACTTTTATCCACCCGAAGCTTTCTACTTTTAAAATTGATATTTCAGTTAGTGGCAGCATCCATGCTACTCTTGGTTAAATGCCATTTTGATTACGATACACATGCCTTGTACTTCCCTGGAAATCAGACATTCACTGATGCACTTTGCTTTTGTTTCTAGTGGTTCTTTCATAGATCCATATCCCTGGGTATTTCGTGGGACTGTCAATGATCGATATTATCTGTTCCTCCGGATACTTCAGCATAATCTGCTAATATTCTTCATAGCTATAGATATTTGATTTTCGGATTTTGAACTGCATCAGTGTCCATGTCAACTCATCCACCCCACACAATAAAACAATTCTGGCCAGCATATGGTGGTTGTGGTAATCTTCAGGTTATCTACGAACAACCATTGCCAAGTATGTCTTGATAACCATTCCTAAGACAAGAGAAGTGGTGATATTGACATCCTGTCACTTGTCCCTTTTCAACGCATTGTCATGATATAATGTTCTCCCATACCAAAATAACAGTTGTATCTGTTCGTAGTAGTTCATTATCTTTTTCCGGGTGCGCTGTGGTATGGTTTAAAGGTGCAAGACTACCTCCGCACGTCTTATCATACCACTGACATATTGCTTTGTTCTACATGGCCTCTCTGAATAGTTAGCTGACGTGTTCGGCAAATTCTAAAATCCCAGGAATTCCTCCCTTTTGGGGTGTTGAATTAACTGCTGTCCTCACTAGAAGCTATGAAAGTATTGAGAGGATGAATGTTTTGCTGTGATGCATAGCACCAAAATAATCCCGTATTGTTAAACTGTTTTTGTTGGAGTGTTTTTCCATGGAGTGAAGACTCTCTCTGCTTTCTTTCGGTATACTGGCAAAGTCAATTTCCGTTCTGCCATATTTAATAAAAAGCTGCTACAGTTTCAAAAGCAGTCTTGGAGAGGAATTTGGTAGAGTAGGACCGAGATGTGTCCCACCTGATTTCATTGGCCCAGGTGAATAATACCGTTTCAGGCCACGCTAGAGATTTGTTCACAGCTTACTCATAGCAAATGATGTCCACGTGGTATCACTTCACGAGTTAGACTATCGACATGTTAAAGAGCATGCAGATGAAAGGATATACTTACAGTGGACCAGGCGCCAGACTTCCAGAATCCTGGGCAGGGCTGTGTGTTACACTGTTGGGTGGCAGCAGGTTTGTGGGCGAGGTTACAGAGGTTGTCTCCGGCTACCCTGTAAGAGTCTCCCTGTATGGCAACACACTGAACGACACGTGACTGGGACCCGCTACCACATGTCTTGGAACAGGACGACCAATCGTTCGTATGCCATCTACAACACAATGTCTTATAAATTAGAAGCTGGTCCCTTAAATTGATAGATATGATATTGATTTCAGGGGGGGGGGGGGGGAACGATTATAAATGGACTTGGTCTGAATATCGTAATGAAGTAGAGTTGGTTGTAGAATTGAAGATTGAGCAGGTAAGCGTATTGAGGATGGGTTCGGTTTGAAAGTTCATGATGGGGATGGTTCTAGTATTGAGGATGGATTTGGTTTGAAAGTTTAGGATGGGGATGGTTCTAGTATTGAGGATTTGAAAGTTAAGGATGGAGATACTCTGAGCATAGTTTATACATACTGAGGTGGACAGTCTTTAGTGTTGCAGTCTCCTAGCGTTTCCTGTGGCCGGTTGTAGATGTTACAGTGGAAATCCTCTACACGAGAGTTACTGGATGTCCGCAGACATTGGACATTGACCAGAGAGTTACCTTCAACAAACATTGTATTACAGCTCAACATGTAACTGGCCACCACAGGCACTAAATACACTAAACGCTTACTGGAAAGTACCCTACTGTAAACAAATAACCATTAGGACAGGTACTAACGTACTCCACGTGGACGTGTTAACAGACACTGAACGCTGACCATGACCAGCACTAGGTCCTCTGGGTGACCCTCAAAGTCTAACTACCAATGCCGCATGTCCTATAACATGCAAACTTACCAGTACAAAAGGTTCACAAAGAGGCCCCACAGTAGACTTCTTTGTATAATTACCCGTGCTCTTTTATCCTTTTACATATGTACATTAACTTATACACTTACCTGTGCCGCATGTCTTACTACAGGGCCCCTGTGTGGCCTTCCATGTGTAGCCTGCGTAAGGGGTTTGTGTAGGAGTAGAGTACGTGTAGGAGATCTGAGGTTTCACGCCTTCGTACCCATCACCATAGTCTCTCCACACCTGGAAGGACAACACAGGTAAGTTACCAGTAAACAAAGGCAAGTAACAAGTAAAAACAGGCAAAAACAAGTACAACAAATTAAAGGGGATAAGAATGATAAACAAATGTGTGACATCCCAATTAGATACCTGTATCTCCAGTCCTACAGGCGTAGGGCCCCGGATGGTGATTTTCTCGGGACCGGACCGTCGATATTCAACAGTCACACCATGAGATAGGAATTTTCCAGATAGTGATATTGAAGTTCCCAGGCTGAATAGAAGCGCACCCTGGATCTTTACACCTACGACGAAAAGGGACGCGTGCCATAAACACAAAATAAACTATAACTGATGTAGCAGTGAAATGTTTTGTTGTTATGTATGAGTGTGATATGGTATTTATAAGCTAATATACAACTGTAATATATTTCATTTAGAGTGAGTGTAATACATTTTACTTATCTGTCACCGTTATATACAATATGTCGTTTCCCTACGCTGTATTGAAATGTGAGTGTAATACTTTGTTTGTTTAGTTAAAAACACCTTATTTATGTAGAAGTGCAATATATATGCTAATATAATACAATGTATATATATGTGAGTTTTCAAATTTCCAAAAAATTTACAAAAGTGCTTCAATAAAGCATGACTTATTCAATAAAAAAAAAATGTCCGCGTAATTTGAAACATTCTTTCTATTCTTTTCTATATATAGTAAATTTGTCAATATTTCGTGCTTACTTCAATCCTTTCAATATTTTGACCATATGATAAGACTTTAATTAAAGATTTCTGCAACGACTATATGCAAGTCTTAATAAGCCCTATACTATGGTCTGTTTTAAAAGTATCTTAAGCGTGCGAAACACTTTCCATTTAAATTTGAATAAAAAAAACATGCTCTAATAGGCATCGGGTTTTACAGAGATCAGAGGTTCCGGGGTGTAATCAGAAGAAAAAAAATCGAAAAGACCTCTTCATTTTTCCAGGTTGATACCAACATTTTCATGAGAAACACTACGAGTTTCTTATCCATGTTGTGTTATATTATTAAGTAGATATGTTACACACTAGATCATTCGGCATTTATATAGTAAAGTTATGCGACATTTCAGTGACATATTTACTCATATGACAGTAGGTGTTGGTATTGGTCACAACCACACCTGTGGCATACTTACTCATATGGCAGTAGGTGTTGGCATTGGTCACAACCATACCTGTGGCATACTTACTCATATGGCAGTAGGTGTTGGTATTGGTCACAACCACACCTGTGGCTCCACGAGGAATAGACACCACCGTCACATATGCTGAAAAAGACAATCAACATTCAAAAATAAAGTACTCTCACTTTCATTTACTCGTTAAGAAAATCAGAGACCCCACAAACCGATCATCGTCACCAAATAAACAAGAAATGCACCCAACCGTATGTAGCTTGGACCTTGACATGATTAAAACAGAAGCAGGTATCAGACCAAAATTAGTATGCAATTATACGACAAAAGCAAATTAGGACTTATTTAATTTTAATATCAAATTCTAGAAACGTTTAAGATCCAGTTCAGAAGGTTAACGGAACCAATTTAAAACAAGCCTGCAAACATTTGTAGAAAAATGAAAAGGAGAAAACACACAAACAAAGACTTCCATGAATAGCCTTTTCACTACGACATCAGCAGAAAAATTGCAAATTGATATACATATATAAAGTCAGAAAGACTGAAGTTCAAACATATACCAGCAAACATTTACAATTAGTAACTCTCGTATAGTCACATTTAATCCCTTGCTTTACTGTCTGATTGTTCCCTTTGGTTATCGTTCCTGGTTGTACCCATTTGTTGTACCAGTGAAATCCTTCTTTCTAGTAACTCGCCTTTCACTCGCATATGCTTGCCTTCCCAGTTGGTGTCCCCATACCTTTACAAATGTTTTACGTTTCCAGTTTTCATCACTTCTGAGACTTCCAATTGAGATGAGATTCCTTTTGATTATTTCGGGTCAGGTTGTACAATCCTGTACCCTTGTGCTTTGTACTCACCTTTAGCTTGTCCCTTGTTGTACACTCCTCTCCCCTCGTGCTTTGTACTTACCTTTAGTTTGTCCCTGGTTGTACACTCCTCTATCCTCGTCTGTTGTTCTCACCTTTAGCTTGTCCCTGGTTGTACACTCCTCTACCCTCGTGCTTTGTACTTACCTTTAGTTTGTCCCTGGTTGTACACTCCTCTATCCTCGTCTGTTGTACTCACCTTTAGCTTGTCCCTGGTTGTACACTCATCTACCCTCGTGCTTTGTACTCACCTTTAGCCTGTCCCTTATTGTACAAACCTCTACCTTCGCCCTTTGTACTCACCTTTAGCTTGTCCCTGGTTGTACCCTCATCTACCCTCGTGCTTTGTACTCACCTTTATCTTGTCCCTGGTTGTACCCTCCTCTGCCCTCGTGCTTTGTACTCACCTTTATCTTGTCCCTAGTTGTACACTCATCTACCCTCGTGCTTTGTACTCACCTTTAGCCTGTCCCTTATTGTACAAGCCTCTACCCTCGCCCTTTGTACTCACCTTTAGCTTGTCCCTGGTTGTACTCGCCTCTTCACTCATGCTTTGTACTCTCCTTTAGCTTGTCCCTGGTTGTACACTCATCTACCCTCGTGCTTTGTGCTCACCTTTAGCCTGTCCCTTATTGTACAAACCCCTACCCTCGCCCTTTGTACTCACCTTTAGCTTGTCCCTGGTTGTACTCGCCTCTTCACTCATGCTTTGTACTCTCCTTTAGCTTGTCCCTGGTTGTACACTCATCTACCCTCGTGCTTTGTGCTCACCTTTAGCCTGTCCCTTATTGTACAAACCCCTACCCTCGCCCTTTGTACTCACCTTTAGCTTGTCCCTGGTTGTACTCGCCTCTTCACTCATGCTTTGTACTCTCCTTTAGCTTGTCCCTGGTTGTACACTCATCTACCCTCGTGCTTTGTGCTCACCTTTAGCCTGTCCCTTATTGTACAAACCCCTACCCTCGCCCTTTGTACTCACCTTTAGCTTGTCCCTGGTTGTACACTCCTCTACCCTCATGCTTTGTACTCACCTTTAGCTTGTGCCTGGTTGTACACTCCTCTACCCTCGTGCTTTGTACTCACCTTTAGCTTGTCCCTAGTAGTACAATCCTCTACCCTCGTGCTTTGTACTCACCTTTAGCCTGTCCCTTATTGTACAAACCTCTACCCTCGCCCTTTGTACTCACCTTTAGCTTGTCCCTGGTTGTACTCGCCTCTTCACTCATGCTTTGTACTCTCCTTTAGCTTGTCCCTGGTTGTACACTCATCTACCCTCGTGCTTTGTACTCACCTTTATCTTGTCCCTGGTTGTACAACCCTCTACCCTCGTGCTTTGTACTCACCTTTAGCTTGTCCCTAGTTGTACACTCATCTACCCTCGTTCTTTGTACTCACCTTTAGCTTGTCCCTGGTTGTAGGTACCGCGATGGGTAGAACATGTGTTACTCTGACCACCACATACTCCACACTTGTCAAAAACCTTGGCAGAGTTTAGATGCCCATCGCAGCCAAATTTCTGTGGATTAATACAAAAGCTTATAATACCAGTAGTTCGAACTTGTGGGCTTACGGAACATTGATAATGGAAACATAATTACATAGATTGTCAATACAGTCAGGTTCGTTACAGGGCTCTCGATAACCTTGACTTCATCAAAAATATGTGGGTTTTTTTCGATTTTCTATCATAGAATGTCTTTATTGCTCTGAATTAGAAAAAAAGGGGTCCCAGAGGGCCTGTATCGCTCACCCGAATAGGTGTAAACTAATTGGTATGATGTAAAGATATAGCACTCCATGGTAGGTGCTGTAAGTGCATATGAAATTTCAGAAAGATCCATTCAGTACTTGAGATATAGCAAGAACAACCTTCAAACAGAGTCCAACCCCTATGCCCCTAGGGGGGTCATAGCCACCGTTTATACAAAATTGAGACCCCTTGGCCCAAGAATGCTCCAGGCTAAATAAGGATACAATCCCTTAATCCCTATGGTAGAAGAAGGATTTTAAAGGTTTTACCTCTATTTCCCCTACTGGACCCCGTCTCTCTGCCTCCAGGGAGGTTAGACACACCGTTTATATAAAATTGGTTTCCCTTCACCCAAAGATGCTTCATACCAAATTTGGACAACATCCTGCCATTCGTACAGAAGAAGAAGGTATTTGAAGAATTTGCTATGTTTCCCCTATTGGGCCCTTCCCTTCCGCCCCCAGGGGCGCCACACTCGCTGTTTATACGAAATTGAGTGGTTTTTTCCCAAGGATGCTCCAGACTAAATTAGGATAAAATCCCTTAATTACTATAGTAGAAGAAGGATTGTAAAGGTTTTACTTCTATTTCCCCTATTGGGCCCCACCCATCAGGTCCCAGGGGGGCCACACCCATCTTTTTATACAAATTTGGTTCCCCTTCAACCAAGGATGCTTCAGATCAAATATTGAACAAATCATTTCACTCCTGCAGAAGAAGAAGAAGGATTTTAAAGAATTTACTATGTGTTCCCTATTGTGCCACACCCCTCAGGCCCCTCAGGGGCAACATCCATCGTTTATAAAAAAATTGTTTCCCTTCACCTAAGGATGCTTCAGACCAAATATGGAACAAATCCTTTCATTCCTACATAAAAAGAAGGATATTAAAAAATTTGCTATATTTCCCCTAGTGGGCCTCGCCACTCAGGCCCCTCGGGGGCCAGACCCACGGTTTATACAAAATTGGTTTTCCTTCGACCAAGGATGCTTCAGACCAAATATGGAACAAATCCTTTCATTCCTACATAAAAAGAAGGATATTAAAGAATTTGCTATATTTCCCCTATTTGGCCCCGCCCCTCAGCCCCCAAGGGGTCAGACCCGCCATTTATACAAAATTTGTTCCCTTAAGGATGCTTCTGACCAAATTTGGTCAAAATCTGCTGAGTCGTTTATGACTAGTAGCGATTTGTAGGAAAAGTTGACGGACGACGGACGACGGACGACGGACGCCGCGCCATCGCATAAGCTCACTAGCCATTCGGGCAGGTGAGCTATAAACAAAACCTACTCATTATCACATTAAAATCAACAAATTGGAATGCTAATATTTAACAGGAGTGGAAAAACAGACTTTGTAAAAATTATCCTTTAAAAAGAGTTCATAAAGGAAGATAGAAACATAAAACTACATTTATTTATTTTTACAAAAAAACTAGTAGAGTTTCTATTTTAGCAAATCACTGATATTAAACTAAAAGAAAGATTCCACGAAACTTTTCATCTGGTCGGCACAACTCCAAAAAGACCAATTAGATTTGTTGTAACATTTAATGAAATCTGTCTCAATAATCGTGATGAAATTGTTTATGACCCCGCTGATAACTTTGTTTTCGGTATGTAAATACAGCTTTAAAACATAATTTTAATCTGATTTGGATACTGAATTTTATCAGAAATGCATAAAAGTGTTTTTTATGCAAAAGGAAAGAAGATGTATATCAACAAGGGAGCGTGAAATCAATATGTACAAATTTGGATTGAATTTCTTTGAAAAACAAGAAGTACCATACCCTGTTTTTAATATATTTTTCTTATCATTAGATTATAGTTGATATCAACTGTTATACGACTGCTTTATTTATATACCTTATATAAAATGTAACAAATTAACAATTCTTTAAGGTAGAATATGTCAACAGAGCCAAATGAACATGTTTCACACACAGTTTTTAATTCTCTGACATCATCATGCTTTCAATTTCAATTGCTCTCTTTGCGACATCACAATATTGAAAGTAACCTTACTCCACATAATTATAAAACATGACAAAAGCAAGAGGCCCAGGGGGCCTTATCGCTCACCTGGTTATTTAAGCAATCATGGCACGATATTTACATTTGCTCTGTAATGCTAATTTGTAACCACTTCAGACATGTAGGGTAAGAACTTGGAAGCGTTACTATGGAGACTTTATAATTCATAAAGAATTAAGGTTGTTACTATCACTAGCACATTAATTGGGTTGGCGATAAAAAGTATGTGATGGCTGTTCATTTGTCGAATTGTCTATATAAACAATATCAAACTTGACCCCCTCCCCAAAGGCAAACGAGGGACCTGGGGCACATGAAAATCACAAAGTATATAAACCACTCGAAGGCCTTTACAACTATGAGTAGTATTTGGTACTAGCATTTCTGGAACTGCAAAAGAAGAGTTTTGAAATTCGCCTCCTTTTTCACCCAAAACCCAGCCCCCTAGGGGATCAGGGTCACAAAAATTATACCAGCAGACCTTCCTTCCCTAACAAGTATTTCTGTCAAATATAAGCAAACTCCGTTCAAAACATTGGAAGATATGACCTATTATGTATATTTCCTATATAAACTATACTAAATTTCACCCCCTCCCCAGGGGCAAACGAGGGGCTTGGTAGACATAAAAAAGCATTTTTTATAAATCACCCAAACGCTTTTACAGCTATGGGTAGTATTTGATCCTCGCATTTCTTTAACTAGAGAAGAAGATTTTTGAAATTTTCCCAAATTTCTCCCCTTTTTGGCCCCTAACTCAGTCACCTAGGGAGTCAGACGCATAAATATTATACCAGCAGACCTCCTTCCCCTAACAAGTATTTCTGTCAATGTGAGCAAATTCCGTTCAATACATTGGAAGATATGGCCTATTATGTCCATTATATATAAATATACTAAGTTTCAACCCCTCCTCAGGGGCAAACGGGAGCCCTGAGAGTCATGAAAATCACAAATTTTATAAACCACCCGAAGGCCTTTACAGCTATGAGTAATACTTGATTCTAGCATTTCTAGAACTGGAAGATTTTTGAAATTCCCCTAAATCCACCCCCCTTTTCGGCCCCCAACTCAGCCCCCTAGGGGAGCAGACTCACAAAATTTATACCAGCAGACCCTCCTCCCCTAATAAGTATTTCTCTTAAATATGAATAAATTATTTTCAAAACAATGGAAGATATGGCCTGTCATGTCTATTTCCAATATAAACTATACTAAATTTCACCACCTCCTCAGGGGGGCCCTGGGAGACATACGAATCACAAATTATATAAACCACCCAAATGCCATTACAGCTATGGGTAGTATTTGATCCTAGCATTTTTATAACTAAAGAACAAGATTTTTGAAATCAGGCTCAGACCTGCAGATCCCTTTTTGGCCCCTTACTGAACCCCCTAGATGGCCACACCCTTATTTCATAAATCCATTGAGCCCCTGGTCCCAAGGATGCTTCATATCAAAATTTAGGTAAAATCCAATCACTCGTTCAGGAGATAAAGGCTTTTAAAGGGAAAAGTTGACGCCGGACGACGGACGCCGCGGTACGCCATAAGCTCGCTTGCCCTTCGGGCAGGTGAGCTAACAATAAAACTATATCAATATTCTCAGTCGTATCACATATTTAATATCCAGAAATCGTTATTTAGCTCCGTCCGCCGATACGGAAGAAAGATCCGCAAACTCGCCCCGCACCCGTTGATACAACGCGAGAAAGGGACTGCAGCCTTACCTTTATTGCCAGCTGAGTGGCAGAAGAAAAGAAGGCGCGACCGTACCTATCATTGCCTGCAGTCACAACGACAGCAGGAGAATGGGGCAGCGAAACTTTCTTGCAGTGGCCACCCCAAAAACGGGAGAAAGGACAGGCAGCTTTATATTGCGTTCCGCCGATACAGCCTGGGATAGGGTGGTATCTTACCTTGCACTGTCCGCCAACACAGCGGGAGAAAGGACCAGAAACCTTGCACTCTGTACCGTCCGTGTACTTGTCGGCGCGATAGTCAACAATATTGGCGTACTCGTCAAAGCACCTCATCGAACACAAGTGATCTGCCAACATCAAAGTTACACTAATTAGATGTGTTAGATGATAAAGCATGAAGGATGAGTACCTATAAAATATACTTGTAAATATTAGCTGATTTAAACAATAATGTCGATGTGTTCCTGGCCATAGCTTTAGTGTCATTAATAGGAAAGCAACTTACAGGTAACTTCTAGGAGTAACTGTTAGTTTAACCTACCATTGTAAGGTAACCAGTGGTAGGTTTTTCCATCTACAGGGAAACTGTTGGTTGCGGCACACTGCTCTGCCCGGCTGTCTGCATTCGCTGGACAACTCTGAAATTACAATTTCACAGTTATCTCACCACCTAGTAAAGTGAAAAGTTTATTATGCAACACCTCAGCATTCACTATTAATACAAGCATAATCAAATTTATAAAAAAAAATAGCTTACATATCAGAATCAATCTGATATCATGAGAAAAGTACCATCATCACTAAGCATCATCAGAGCTCAGCATCAACCAGAACTAAACATTACCAAAACATCATTAGAAGTATCACTAGCAGGTCAAGTAACAAACAGAAACAAACAATCACAGCTGAAAACCTCAGACTTTATCACAACCATCAGCAAAGACCATAATTTACTTATAAACACTACCAGAATCAAGTACTCAAAGAAAGTAACACCGTTAGAATTAAACCATCCGGTCTGAACACCAAAAGATATGTAATCGAAGGCAAGAACAATCAAAACTTAACGCCGTCAGATGCAGGCAAACGTCAGAAGTAAACATAATAACTTAAACCAATCATGATTGAACGTAACAGAAATAGTCAAACACCCCTTGAAGCAAGAACCACAAAAACTACCTATAAATCATCAGAAGTCAACATTAGCAGAAATAATCGCGATTAAAGAGGTGGTATCAGAACAAAGACAAATGAATACTAAATACCATCAGAACCCACCACGTAATCGCGATTAAAGAGGTGGTATCAGAACAAAGACACATAAATACTAAATACCATCAGAACCCACCACGTAATCACCATTAAAGAGGCTGTATCAAAACACAGACACATAAATACTAAATACCACCAGAACCCACCACGTCAAACACGCAAAGCTGGTTTCCAAACAAAAACGTTAAATAATAACGGAATGTATGTAGAATTGGAGCATCTGTATGAAAAGTTTGATAGTACATGCCGATAGCCAAACAACATTACATTTTCCTGAACCAATATATGGTCAGTCCGGCCTTAAAGGACTCGTCATTGGTACTCAATATCACATACAGTGGGAACGATTGTTGCGTCTACTTCGCCTTTCTCGTTATTATTTTCATTTATTACAAATTTTCCATAGTGTTAAGAATCCAAATTGAAAATCATGTATGTAGTGTTCCAGATTACTTATTTCTTATACAAAGGTCCATGTTAATATTATATAGAAAAATTAAGATTTAACGACCGACTAAAAAACTAGCTGCTTTCACCCTTCACAGGGCTCTTCAGGTTGAAGGGTGAAAGCAGCTAGTTTTTTAGTCGGTCATTAAATCTATTTTTTTCTTTAATCTTTTTTTATTATATATATATATATAGCACAGTACCATTAAAACACACCCAGTCCTTTCACTGTGCTCATTAATATGATATGAAACGAGAGAAACAATAAAACATGTATGGAATGAAAAGTGACGATACCATTATTAAGGGCTCCTGTTGTACACGTTGTGTTTTGTAAACTCGTTTTCCTTGGCGTCTCCATTTATCTTACCTTCATATTACACAGCTTGGCCTGTGTACTCTCCCCGGGACAGTCTCTACCTCCAAACCGAGGCCTACAACATGCAATCATACGATTTGTTTTAGATAGAGAGTAGGATTTGACTGATTTAGTACGTCTAATAGTGCATGTCAGTTTACGGGACGGTTTCCTGTCAGTCTTCCTTGTATTTTTACTCAAACGAGTTCTTCTTAAGAACTATAAGGAATAATGTTTTACTAGTTGCTTCCTTGGATACTTGCGAAAAACTAAACTTGATTTATTTTCTAGTGAACAGGAATCAAATGATTTATCTTTCTTCAAAAAATCCTATTCAAAGTAACCATTTGTTTAAACATTCAAACGAATTTTTCTGAAGAACCGAAAGCTTAAAGTCGTTTTATTTGTACAGAAGCTTGTGTGGAATACTACTTAGTTGCAAAAGCAAATGACATTAACTTACTTTAGAAACCATGGGTCAAATTCGTTACTATCTTTAAACAATTTTCTCTGAATAACCAAGAAGCTTATAACCATGCCATTTGGTTTTAAGCATGTTGGCGTGAAGGACTTTCACGTTTGTTCAAGTGAATGATCACTTCGCACTTAAAAAGTTATAAGGGTCAAATAGTTTTAAATCTTTAGAAAATCCTTTCGAATAACAATATATGGCCAGCAGCCGACTTGGACGGAGTCATACAAAAATCGTTGAAATAAATGAATTTGAATCACTTTCAACGTCACATGGGTCAAAGTTGACAAATTATTCAAGAGATTTGTTCTACGTGTACAGATCCATTAATCTCAGTATAACGATTTTTCACTTTTAGATTGTGCGATTAAAAGCTATGTTAAAATAGATTACCTTGATCTATTTTGATGGTCGCAAGGGTCAAATGTGTTAAAGTTTAAATGTGTGTTCATTATCACAAAGTCTTGAGTAACCGATATTTGTCCGGTAGCTTGGTGTTGAAAGAAGTTGCTTAAGAAATGAAACTGAGATACTTTCGAAGTCGCAGGGGTCAAAATGGGTAAAAAAAGTAAGTCTACTTTGTTGACCGACTTTGAAAGTCAACATTGTCAAATGTGTTCGCAAAAAGCATTTAATAACAGGCGCTACATGCTTTTTGTGCTTCTTATTAATTTTTGGACGCATTTTACTTCCATTTAGGGCATACATCATCTTTGATATATCTTATTGGATGATCAGGAAATACTGACTTATTTTGAAAGTATATTAACATTGCTTTTAAAGTTATCTTTGTTACATTGACTCACTTGTTATACACTCACACTGATTGGTTAAACTCACTCTGGTTTGTTACACTTACACTGATTGGTTTGACTCACTCTGGTTTGTTACACTCACACTGATTTGTTAGACTCACTCTGGTTTGTTACACTCAAACTGATTGGTTAAACTCACTCTGGTTTGTTACACTCACACTAATTGGTTAGACTCACTCTGGTTTGTTACACTCAAACTGATTGGTAAAACTCACTCTGGTTTGTTACACTTCCTGGTCTTGACTATGACTCCACCCCCACACGTCCGAGAGCACGGCGTCCAGTCTACACTCCAGGCTGACCAGCCACCATGGACAGGTGTAGGGGCACCGGTTCCCATGGCGAGACATCGACCACCTATACACCACTGTAATCAATATATAGTTATTGTACAACAATTTTCAGAAACCTGTTCTACCGTTTGATGATTTGTTTGTATTTGTTTTAGCAGTCTTAATTCCGTTGCATCAGTCGGTGATATAACGGTGTGTTTATGTACCTATTTATGTAAAATATTAGTAATCTAAACTAAATGTAACATCTACTGTCATTGGCCCGTTGTAAGTGTATCATTTCCTATACATAGTAAGTGTATCACTTGTTGTGATTGGTCAGCTGTACACCAGATGACCTACCTTTCTGTTTCCACACTCTGTTCCGTCCAGCCTGATTGGTCCGCCCCGATAACAGGATCGCTGGCGGTTTGGGATGACTGGGCCGTAACAAACCAGCATCTTACACTCATTCTAAACACAATACAAAACAAATGTAACACAATGAATCACCCAAATTTCAAAACTTTTTAGGAAATCAATTATATGTCGAGGGAATCCCCAAGTTAAATAGGCACAGTGTCTCGGACATTTTGGAACATCATGTATCTAATATGAAGGTATTCTCTGGGCATTAGTGTGCCCTCACAGAATTTCACTTTTCCATATGATCATAAATATGACCAAACATAATTCGACTTTTCTCATCATCCCTGAGGTCAGAGACAGACTTTTTCACTCACCTCTACGATCAGGGAGGTGCCCCAACAGAGGTAGATCTTTCACTCACCTCTACGATCAGTGAGGTGCCCCAACAGAGGTAGACCTTTCACTCACCTCTACAATGAGGGAGGTGCCCCAACAGAGGTAGACCTTTCAATTTAACATTGTGGTTCGACCGGTGCCCTTACATAATTTGATTTTCCACTTACCCCGGTGGTTAAAGAAGTGCCCTCACACACTTTACTGTTGTTATCGTCCATTGCTAGTCGGCACTGTTCATCTCCTGAGTACACAAGTCCAGGTTTCTGAGCAATATTCAGCTGAGAAAACGCCCAGGCCGGCGGTTGGTCACTCAGACACCTACTGCTAGGAGAGCTGTAAGTCAGAGAAGTATTGTGTGTAATAGTGGGTGTAGTGATATCACTATCGTACGTGTTATTGCAAATGTAGGGTTATTATTCTTGTATATTTAATATGAATGTAGGGTTATCATTCTTGTATATGTTATATGAGTGTATGGATATCATTCTTACATCTGTACTACTGAGTGTAGGGTTATCACTCTCGTGTCTGTAATAAAAGTGTAGGGTTATCACTCTCGTGTCTGTTATTGTGAGTGTAGGTTTATCACTCTCGTGTCTGTAATACTGAGTGTAGGGTTATCACTCTCGTGTCTGTAAAAGTGAGTGAGCGTAGGTGTATCACTCTCGTGTGTGTAATAGTGAGTGTAGGGTTACCATACTTGTACCTATAATAGTAAATGTAGAGTTATTACTCTCGTGTGTGTAATAGTGAGTGTAGGGTTACCATACTTGTACCTATAATAGTAAATGTTGAGTTATTACTCTCGTGTGTGTAATAGTGAGTGTAGGGTTACCATACTTGTACCTATAATAGTAAATGTAGGGTTATCACTCTCGTGTCTTTAACACTAAGTTTATGGGTACCATTCTTTTGTCTTTAATACTGCATTAAATGAAATCATTTTTGTATCTGTACCGTTGAGTGTAGGCAAAACACTTTGACCCTTTATAGTAAGTTTGGGAGATTAGCTTTGTCTAGCTCCAGTTTCCTTGTTTTTTAACAGGAAAGCATCATTGGAAATATCAAGTTAAGGACATTTTACTTTATGTTATTTATGGTTTTCTATGGGAATCCTCAGTTTAGGAATGATTGTTAAATTGGTGCTATTGATATTAGACGTAGATTTATCATTTAGTCCTCTTGTAGATTGTGTTGATATACATACCCGAGGAACTTGGTGAGAGACTCTTTGCTACAGGTCGACCACTTGATGGCGGAGTGAGCATTGGCCCCTGTGCCAGACATGATGTTGACCCCAGGGGTACACGAGTTGCTGTCACCGTCATGCCCCATACCCAGCCTACCAAGGAAACACAAAGCTGTTATCCTTTTGAATGGATGTGACTTCAATACTTAAAAACATATATGAGTTATCGAATATGATTTAACCCTTTTTAGACACGATTATCAAGCCAAACGTAAGCGTTGTAAAGGGTTTGGTCGACAGACTGAGAAGGACACAAATGAAGGAAGCACGTGACCTTGAACTAGGTTGGCAGATAAAATTCGGCGCTTTTTGTAGAAGTGAAGAGGTACTGACTAATTACTGTATATGAGTCTTTGCTGAGCTTTTGTATGATATATAGGCTTAAATGTGTCTTTAATAGACATAAAAGAACAATTCACCATTAACCATATAATCCATTACAAGATATCATTTATTGAGCATACATGTATACTAATCGTCAACTGACACGGGATATCCGTGATTATATGTAGGGTAAGCTTACATTGTACATATTACTCTTACAGAAACAATGTCAGGCTAACTTACATGTGCCCAGTTTCGTGGGCAATGGTCAGTCCAAGATCAAGTCCATTGTCTTCATTAACAGAACACCTGAAGTTCCTCCTACACATCCCGCCGATGTGTCCAAGTCCCAAATTCTCGGGGTTTCCCTTGTACTCAAGGTCAATCCTGAAGGCATCACATTTATATTACACTTTGGAATACGATGTGTCAGTTTGGTATTATATAAATATCCTCAATGGAATACGATGTATCAGTTTGGTATTATATAAATATCCTCAAACTTGTTTTTATACTTTTGGTGTATTACCATCTAATTGGGGACTAAAACGGTAAACGTATCTACCTGACTATTCTTGCTAGGTATTATAGAGCAATACAGACGAACTGACACTCGGAGGCACAGCGTTACGCAGTGAGATGGTAGCAGCCGTGTATCAAGAACGCAACACTGGTCATTTACGTGTGTTTTACACTTAATACACATTCATGTCTCATATACATCAAAAACAATTCCTTGTGTTCATACTTACTTGGTGATCAGCAGTGCTCCGTCAGCATATCGATCGTCGGACTCTAAGGAAGGCTGACGCTTTTCGTGCCAAAAACAGAAATTGTATAAGAGCTGTTCTGAGTCGGTCAGAAGTGAGAGTCCAGGCTGGTCATCTTGTAGC
The DNA here is from genome assembly GCF_002113885.1 of Mizuhopecten yessoensis. Lineage (NCBI taxonomy): Eukaryota > Metazoa > Mollusca > Bivalvia > Pectinida > Pectinidae > Mizuhopecten > Mizuhopecten yessoensis. The sequence goes on from NW_018407485.1 coordinate 193,002, forward strand.
AGTAACACCTGAACTACAGCTGTCCGTATCTCGTGTCCCAGTGTGGGGTCCATAAACCGCTGAGCTGCCTGAAGGAAGTTATATACAGTGAGTTATCAGCAATGGTAGTTATATACAGTGAGTTATCAGCAATGGTAGTTATATACANTAATTTTGATATCATATTTTTGATTTATTTCCATCATTTGTTATATGTAAACAGAGACAACTGTCATTGTGTAAATGTCATCCCTCTGCAAAAAGTTCCGATTTTTTTCAAGGAAGATAACTCTCACCCGGATCAAAGTGATTGTAAAATGTAAAATAAATTAATTATAAAGCCATTGTGTATATTTTGTTCAATTTCCCACTCTATATGTATAGATCTGTGTGTCCTGTTTGCTTTTAGCTTGTAGATAATCACTTTTATCCGTTCAAATTCAATAAAAAACACTTTGTGTAACATGTGTTACATATTTTGCGATAAATAAAATATTTGTAGGATTAATTATAAATGCTTCTTTTCATTTTTTTATTGTTTTTATTGTTCCGAATAATGCCACACACAAAAAAAAACGGAAAATATTAAAAGTGGCGAAAATTCAATTTTTTGGTATTTTTTCCAAAAAATTCCCCAAACTATCGGAATGTTTAGATTTTCATAAAATTAACTCTACATAGTTGCATAACCATTATATGAAAGTTTCAACGAATATTGCTGGTTAATTGCGAAAGTGTGGAGCCACCTTAAGGTACTTCCCAATGACAAAATGGCTACCACCACTCATTTCAAACGAAGTACTTGAACAGGCACACTGAAGCATAAAATTTGCAATTAAATGGTATATTTTTGAACAATTCAACAATTGAAAACCACTGAATGCAATATTTCCGGGGAAAAATGAAAATATTGATTTTGGAGACGATTTATAGTGTTTTTTTCCCAGTATTTTTTGTCGAAAAAAACAAAAGTGCAAAAATCTTAAGTTCTAAATATTTAACATTGCATCAGTTTTAACTAGATCTATTGGTCGAGAAAAGTGTAAGAAAATGGTTCAAATCTCGAGAATGATGACACTTATTTTGATTGGATATTTTACAATAATTCATCAAGCTTACAAGACTTTTGATACAAGTCAATCCATATAACCTGAGTGAGAACCTGTAGTGAATTTTGCATGCTTTTTTCCAACCTTACTCAGCCTTGTTCGCTTTGTGCTCAGTTGTGATTTATTCAGGAGAAATATATGCCTTATTCTGGAGATTTGACAAATTTTCTTACATTTTTCTTGACAAATGCATCTCAATGGACATCCAACCTTGTGATATTTACAAGTTTAAATGGGTTTTTTTCCTGAATTGTGACTTATATTCAGCTTGGAAAATGAACACATAAAAAGTGAGTTTTTTCATTAGTTATTGATTATTTTTTCTGAAATCTAGTGGGCATGTACCTCAATTAGGTTTGAGAAATATGTGAGGAGGATTTTTTTGTGACAGGGATTGTTTAATGCTAACGGAATGCATATACAGTTTGGTGTGGCAGCCATATTGGAATGTCCTTAATCAAGAAAAAACTACCTATTCTTTTTCCAAGTATTTGAAAAAGGAAATAACAATATATCCGAATACCCATTAAAGATAAGAATACGGAAACTTTATAAACTACCATATTTTTATATTTGTTGGCTCTGCTAGTTGCACCACCGACACCATTATCCAAATATCTTACTACCATACTTAGTAGTGTTAAATCACAGTCACAGTCCTTATGTAACGCTGTATGCATCAGGATTGGGATAAATGGAATGTGCATTTTTAAGAATTCAAAAGATCTTTTGATCAATCTTGAACGTTTTCTCCTCCAAAATGTTTCTTCTATCAAAGTCGTTTTTACTTTCCGCTCTTTACACTACCATACTTCTATTGTAGGAACCATTCCAACTCTTATCTGGATAAGATAAAACGGCGATATAAATATAGGATTGTAAACTTTCTTAGACCATACTTTGTGAAAAGCACAAGAGGGCAAAATAAAATATATCGAGGGTGAAATTATGAGAATGACTGAGTTCCTCGTTGACAATAATTCTTTGCTCAATACGGTGACAAGTTGTGGGAACAAAATGTGCCCCTCTTTAACACAACTTGTTATTGCTTTCACATTAGGCTGAATTTATTGAAGAGCTTATCAGGAATTATAGCAAATACCTAGACAAGTCCTTCCATTTCCCATTCAAATATATTGACGATATGGTGTCCTTAAATAAGATCACTCTTTTGTATTATGCTCAATAGTGTATATCCTTGTTTCGTTTTCAATACATGGGTTTTCGCTACGAGGACGTGATATTTGTTTGGGTTTACATGGATTGATATTCGAGTGTTTCGATGAAGCAGAGAACGCTTACTCTTCTGGAAGACCCGGTTTTATTCTCCTTGTACTTTTTCAACGTTCTTCGTATAAATACTTTCTTCGTACATTTTTTGCCTTAGTTTTACCGATTTTGAGTTCGAATGGCGGTTTTATTGACACTTCGGTATCATTTTGCTTACTTGTTGCATGTTTGTCATGTCGTGTTCTATATTTCTAGAAAAAAAGGTGTGGCTCGTCAGATATGTGGTTGTGATGTTATTATTTAGTGGTTTAAATTGTAAACAAATATCGTAACTAGAGTGTAAGAAGATACTTTATGTAGTTAGGTATGACTTACGATGTTGACCGAGGTAAGAGCATATCGGCGGGCATCGCCGCCGTGGTACTTGGTGGCGTCTGGTGCCATGACGATGCGGAGTTCCATGTAGTGAGGCTTGTCAGCCGTTCGCTTCCTCCTCCTGGCAGTGACCGGTTGAAATGGAGCTTCTGTGTTTGGCATCAAAATTAAACAAGATTATAATCGATCGTCGGTTAATCATGTTACTTGATTATTTGGCATATTTTCACGTGTTTCTGTGTTAAGACTTTTTTAATACAACAATAATATTTCCTCAAACTAACTACAGTGTACCTGATGTTCCACACGTGTTGGAAGAAGATCGTCGTCGTCTTCTATAGACCAGGTGAGGTAGCCCCGCGTTTTCACTCCGCCGAACGCGCCCAACATGTTCCTGTCTGACGGGCTGGATCACAAGGTCGTGGTCAGGCATCTGTATCAGTCCGTGCTGAAGTGTTCACAGATACAACGTGTTATATCTCGACAATTGCCTACAACTTACCACTCCAGCGTATGTAATGATAAACAACTTACCACTCCGGCGTATGTAATGATAAACAACTTACCACTCCGGCGTATGTATTGATATAAAACCTACCACTCCGGCGTATGTATTGATATAAAACTTACCACTCCGGCGTATGTATTGATAAACAACTTACCACTCCAGCGTATGCAGTGATAAACAACTTACCACTCCGGCGTATGTAATGACATACAACTTACCACCCCTGTATATGTACTGAAATACAACTTACCACCCCTGTATATGTACTGACATACAACTTACAATCCCTGTATATGTACTGACATACAACTTACCACCCCTGTACATGTACTGAAATACAACTTACCACCCCTGTATATGTAATGACATACAACTTACCACCCCTGTATATGTACTGAAATACAACTTACAACCCCTGTATAGGTACTGAAATACAACTTACCACCCCTGTATGTGTACAGACATACAACTTACCACCCCTGTATATGTACTGAAATACAACTTACCACCCCTGTATATGTAATGACATACAACTTACCACCCCTGTATATTTACTGAAATACAACTTACCACCCCTGTATATGTCCTGACATACAACTTACCACCCCTGTATATGAACTGACATACAAATTACCACCCCTGTATATTTACTGACATACAACTTACCAGCCCTGTATATGTACTGACATACAACTTACCACCTCTGTATATGTACAGACATACAACTTACCACCCCTGTATATTTACTGAAATACAACTTACCACCCCTGTATTTGTCCTGACATACAACTTACCACCCCTGTATATTTACTGACATACAACTTACCAGCCCTGTATATGTACTGACATACAACTTACCACGCCTGTATATGTACTGACATACAACTTACCACCCCTGTACATGTACAGACATACAACTTACCACCCCTGTATATGTACTGAAATACAACTTACCACCCCTGTACATGTACTGACATACAACTTACCACCCCTGTATATGTACTGAAATACAACTTACCACCCCTGTATGTGTACAGACATACAACTTACCACCCCTGTATATTTACTGAAATACAACTTACCACCCCCGTATATGTCCTGACATACAACTTACCACCCCTGTATATTTACTGACATACAACTTACCACCCCTGTATATGAACTGAAATACAACTTACCACCCCTGTATATGTAATGACATACAACTTACCACCCCTGTATATTTACTGACATACAACTTACCACCTCTGTATATTTACTGACATACAACTTACCACCCCTGTATATGTAATGACATACAACTTACCACCACTGTATATGTACTGACATACAATTTACCACCCCTGTATATGTACTGACATACAACTTACCACCCCTGACTATGTACTGACATACAATTTACCACCCCTGTATATTTACTGACATACAACTTACAACCCCTGTATATGTACGGACCTACAACTTACCACCCCTGTATATGCACAGACATACAACTTACCACCCCTGTAGATGTACTGATATACAACTTACCACCCCTGGTTATGCACAGACATACAACTTACCACCCCTGTATATGAACTGAAATACAACTTACCACCCCTGTACATGTACTGACCTACAACTTACCACCCCTGTATATGTACTGACATACAACTTACCACCTCTGTATATTTACTGACATACAACTTACCACCCCTGGTTATGTACAGACATACAACTTACCACCCCTGTATAGGTACTGACATACAACTCACCACCCCTGTATATATACTGACATACAACTTACCACACCTGTACATGTACTGACATACAACTTACCACCCCTGTATATGTACAGACATACAACTTACCACCCCTGTATAGGTACTGACATACAACTCACCACCCCTGTATATATACTGACATACAACTTACCACCCCTGTACATGTACTGACATACAACTTACCACCCCTGTATATTTACTGACATACAACTTGCCACCTCTGTATATTTACTGACATACAACTTACCACCCCTGGCTATGTACAGACATACAACTTACCACCCCTGTATATTTACTGACATACAACTTACCACTCCTGTACATGTACTGACATACAACTTACCACCCCTGTACATGTGCTGACAGCCACAGATGAGTTGTTCTGGTTGGCCACGTGACCATGGTAATAACAATGATGGTCTCCCTGGTGACAAGATGTGATCTCACCAGTACCATTCCTCTGTTTCGTCAGGACTACACAACCTGTCGACAAACCGGAAGAAACTATTATAACGCACACAAAATATAAGAGCAAGACGGCCATAGGGCAATGATTCGTATTTATCAAGTGGTATCATTTGCAAAATGTCCTCACATACACCTTGTTCAGTTTAGAGTAAATTATGGACCAGACCGAATCATCTCTCAGAAATATGACCGACATTTAATTCATACTCTTTTATGACATTCTGACAATACCCAAATATGTAAGTCTGGGCGGAAACTAGTGAGGTGGACCCCTATGCATGATTTGGTTAACGACTACATTGACTTATCTAGGTATGGACGACTTTACAGCAGGTGTATAAACGACTACATTGACTTATCTAGGTATGGACGACTTTACAGCAGGTGTATAAACGACTACATTGACTTATCTAGGTATGGACGACTTTACAGCAGGTGTATAAACGACTACATTGACTTATCTAGGTATGGACGACTTTACAGCAGGTGTATAAACGACTACATTGACTTATCTAGGTATGGACGACTTTACAGCAGGTGTATAAACGACTACATTGACTTATCTAGGTATGGACGACTTTACAGCAGGTGTATAAACGACTACATTGACTTATCTAGGTATGGACGACTTTACAGCAGGTGTATAAACGACTACATTGACTTATCTAGGTATGGACGACTTTACAGCAGGTGTATAAACGACTACATTGACTTATCTAGGTATGGACGACTTTACAGCAGGTGTATAAACGACTACATTGACTTATCTAGGTATGGACGACTTTACAGCAGGTGTATAAACGACTACATTGACTTATCTAGGTATGGACGACTTTACAGCAGGTGTATAAACGACTACATTGACTTATCTAGGTATGGACGACTTTACAGCAGGTGTATAAACGACTACATTGACTTATCTAGGTATGGACGACTTTACAGCAGGTGTATAAACGACTACATTGACTTATCTAGGTATGGACGACTTTACAGCAGGTGTATAAACGACTACATTGACTTATCTAGGTATGGACGACTTTACAGCAGGTGTATAAACGACTACATTGACTTATCTAGGTATGGACGACTTTACAGCAGGTGTATAAACGACTACATTGACTTATCTAGGTATGGACGACTTTACAGCAGGTGTATAAACGACTACATTGACTTATCTAGGTATGGACGACTTTACAGCAGGTGTATAAACGACTACATTGACTTATCTAGGTATGGACGACTTTACAGCAGGTGTATAAACGACTACATTGACTTATCTAGGTATGGACGACTTTACAGCAGGTGTATAAACGACTACATTGACTTATCTAGGTATGGACGACTTTACAGCAGGTGTATAAACGACTACATTGACTTATCTAGGTATGGACGACTTTACAGCAGGTGTATAAACGACTACATTGACTTATCTAGGTATGGACGACTTTACAGCAGGTGTATAAACGACTACATTGACTTATCTAGGTATGGACGACTTTACAGCAGGTGTATAAACGACTACATTGACTTATCTAGGTATGGACGACTTTACAGCAGGTGTATAAACGACTACATTGACTTATCTAGGTATGGACGACTTTACAGCAGGTGTATAAACGACTACATTGACTTATCTAGGTATGGACGACTTTACAGCAGGTGTATAAACGACTACATTGACTTATCTAGGTATGGACGACTTTACAGCAGGTGTATAAACGACTACATTGACTTATCTAGGTATGGACGACTTTACAGCAGGTGTATAAACGACTACATTGACTTATCTAGGTATGGACGACTTTACAGCAGGTGTATAAACGACTACATTGACTTATCTAGGTATGGACGACTTTACAGCAGGTGTATAAACGACTACATTGACTTATCTAGGTATGGACGACTTTACAGCAGGTGTATAAACGACTACATTGACTTATCTAGGTATGGACGACTTTACAGCAGGTGTATAAACGACTACATTGACTTATCTAGGTATGGACGACTTTACAGCAGGTGTATAAACGACTACATTGACTTATCTAGGTATGGACGACTTTACAGCAGGTGTATAAACGACTACATTGACTTATCTAGGTATGGACGACTTTACAGCAGGTGTATAAACGACTACATTGACTTATCTAGGTATGGACGACTTTACAGCAGGTGTATAAACGACTACATTGACTTATCTAGGTATGGACGACTTTACAGCAGGTGTATAAACGACTACATTGACTTATCTAGGTATGGACGACTTTACAGCAGGTGTATAAACGACTACATTGACTTATCTAGGTATGGACGACTTTACAGCAGGTGTATAAACGACTACATTGACTTATCTAGGTATGGACGACTTTACAGCAGGTGTATAAACGACTACATTGACTTATCTAGGTATGGACGACTTTACAGCAGGTGTATAAACGACTACATTGACTTATCTAGGTATGGACGACTTTACAGCAGGTGTATAAACGACTACATTGACTTATCTAGGTATGGACGACTTTACAGCAGGTGTATAAACGACTACATTGACTTATCTAGGTATGGACGACTTTACAGCAGGTGTATAAACGACTACATTGACTTATCTAGGTATGGACGACTTTACAGCAGGTGTATAAACGACTACATTGACTTATCTAGGTATGGACGACTTTACAGCAGGTGTATAAACGACTACATTGACTTATCTAGGTATGGACGACTTTACAGCAGGTGTATAAACGACTACATTGACTTATCTAGGTATGGACGACTTTACAGCAGGTGTATAAACGACTACATTGACTTATCTAGGTATGGACGACTTTACAGCAGGTGTATAAACGACTACATTGACTTATCTAGGTATGGACGACTTTACAGCAGGTGTATAAACGACTACATTGACTTATCTAGGTATGGACGACTTTACAGCAGGTGTATAAACGACTACATTGACTTATCTAGGTATGGACGACTTTACAGCAGGTGTATAAACGACTACATTGACTTATCTAGGTATGGACGACTTTACAGCAGGTGTATAAACGACTACATTGACTTATCTAGGTATGGACGACTTTACAGCAGGTGTATAAACGACTACATTGACTTATCTAGGTATGGACGACTTTACAGCAGGTGTATAAACGACTACATTGACTTATCTAGGTATGGACGACTTTACAGCAGGTGTATAAACGACTACATTGACTTATCTAGGTATGGACGACTTTACAGCAGGTGTATAAACGACTACATTGACTTATCTAGGTATGGACGACTTTACAGCAGGTGTATAAACGACTACATTGACTTATCTAGGTATGGACGACTTTACAGCAGGTGTATAAACGACTACATTGACTTATCTAGGTATGGACGACTTTACAGCAGGTGTATAAACGACTACATTGACTTATCTAGGTATGGACGACTTTACAGCAGGTGTATAAACGACTACATTGACTTATCTAGGTATGGACGACTTTACAGCAGGTGTATAAACGACTACATTGACTTATCTAGGTATGGACGACTTTACAGCAGGTGTATAAACGACTACATTGACTTATCTAGGTATGGACGACTTTACAGCAGGTGTATAAACGACTACATTGACTTATCTAGGTATGGACGACTTTACAGCAGGTGTATAAACGACTACATTGACTTATCTAGGTATGGACGACTTTACAGCAGGTGTATAAACGACTACATTGACTTATCTAGGTATGGACGACTTTACAGCAGGTGTATAAACGACTACATTGACTTATCTAGGTATGGACGACTTTACAGCAGGTGTATAAACGACTACATTGACTTATCTAGGTATGGACGACTTTACAGCAGGTGTATAAACGACTACATTGACTTATCTAGGTATGGACGACTTTACAGCAGGTGTATAAACGACTACATTGACTTATCTAGGTATGGACGACTTTACAGCAGGTGTATAAACGACTACATTGACTTATCTAGGTATGGACGACTTTACAGCAGGTGTATAAACGACTACATTGACTTATCTAGGTATGGACGACTTTACAGCAGGTGTATAAACGACTACATTGACTTATCTAGGTATGGACGACTTTACAGCAGGTGTATAAACGACTACATTGACTTATCTAGGTATGGACGACTTTACAGCAGGTGTATAAACGACTACATTGACTTATCTAGGTATGGACGACTTTACAGCAGGTGTATAAACGACTACATTGACTTATCTAGGTATGGACGACTTTACAGCAGGTGTATAAACGACTACATTGACTTATCTAGGTATGGACGACTTTACAGCAGGTGTATAAACGACTACATTGACTTATCTAGGTATGGACGACTTTACAGCAGGTGTATAAACGACTACATTGACTTATCTAGGTATGGACGACTTTACAGCAGGTGTATAAACGACTACATTGACTTATCTAGGTATGGACGACTTTACAGCAGGTGTATAAACGACTACATTGACTTATCTAGGTATGGACGACTTTACAGCAGGTGTATAAACGACTACATTGACTTATCTAGGTATGGACGACTTTACAGCAGGTGTATAAACGACTACATTGACTTATCTAGGTATGGACGACTTTACAGCAGGTGTATAAACGACTACATTGACTTATCTAGGTATGGACGACTTTACAGCAGGTGTATAAACGACTACATTGACTTATCTAGGTATGGACGACTTTACAGCAGGTGTATAAACGACTACATTGACTTATCTAGGTATGGACGACTTTACAGCAGGTGTATAAACGACTACATTGACTTATCTAGGTATGGACGACTTTACAGCAGGTGTATAAACGACTACATTGACTTATCTAGGTATGGACGACTTTACAGCAGGTGTATAAACGACTACATTGACTTATCTAGGTATGGACGACTTTACAGCAGGTGTATAAACGACTACATTGACTTATCTAGGTATGGACGACTTTACAGCAGGTGTATAAACGACTACATTGACTTATCTAGGTATGGACGACTTTACAGCAGGTGTATAAACGACTACATTGACTTATCTAGGTATGGACGACTTTACAGCAGGTGTATAAACGACTACATTGACTTATCTAGGTATGGACGACTTTACAGCAGGTGTATAAACGACTACATTGACTTATCTAGGTATGGACGACTTTACAGCAGGTGTATAAACGACTACATTGACTTATCTAGGTATGGACGACTTTACAGCAGGTGTATAAACGACTACATTGACTTATCTAGGTATGGACGACTTTACAGCAGGTGTATAAACGACTACATTGACTTATCTAGGTATGGACGACTTTACAGCAGGTGTATAAACGACTACATTGACTTATCTAGGTATGGACGACTTTACAGCAGGTGTATAAACGACTACATTGACTTATCTAGGTATGGACGACTTTACAGCAGGTGTATAAACGACTACATTGACTTATCTAGGTATGGACGACTTTACAGCAGGTGTGTAAACGACAACATTGTCTTATCTAGGTATGGACGACTTTTTGTTAACGACTACATTGACTTATCTAGGTATGGCTGACTTTACAGCAGGTGTATAAACGACTACATTGACTTATCTAGGTATGGACGCCTTTTTGTTAACGACAACATTGACTTATCTAGGTATGGACGACTTTACAGCAGGTGTATAAACGACTACATTGTCTTATCTAGGTATGGACGACTTTCTGCAAACAGTAGGTGCATAAACGACCACCTGGTCCCGGCCTGGGAAATGTGGTCTGACCTATCACAGACCCCGTATAGTTGCACTCGTCCGTTTTGCAAACCCTAATGCAATAGACAAATCAATTTATTTACCCCTGGAAACACCCTGAAAGTATCGTCACAATATCACAAAGTACACCAACTAGTTCACACAATAGCACATTGAAGGTTTTGGTATAAATACCTGGACCTATTGAAGAATCACGTTAACAAAGGTTACCTTGCGGTATATCAGGTTCAAGTTCGCTTTCCATCGTTTTTTCTGGCCTAATACGATATTCATAAAAACCATCGTTACCTATCGCTATTAGAGGTCATGTCGACATTAGTTGCCTGACGCTATATGACATCATATCTACATTGGTTACCTGGCGCTATAAGGTGCTCGTTCCTCTGTAGAACTATGTGGTAGCTGTTGTTGAATGCTTTAATGGTATACTGTGGCCCGGACGACGGAACACTTTGTGACGTCACATCTGTCGGACTGGTAATCTCATAGTCTGGCACTGAAAAGGCGATTACACAGTGTTACAACAAGTTTACCTGTTTGTATCAATACTAACACACGTAATCAAAAACTTAAAATCTATGTTTGTAAAATAAGAAAGTTGTTCAGGTTAACCTTGACGTCCTTGAAAGAATTAACGCTTGGTGACAGAACTTCAAATGAGCCTAAAGGTGACAAGTCTGTTTTCGATAACATAGATGGTTTTGCTAGAAGGTCGGCACCTCCGAATTAAAGGTTCTCATGAATGGGAATGAATTGCTTTACAAAAATGGTTTGTTTGAGGAAGGGACTGGACATGAGATGTTTTGTTGTCTTGGTTTTTTTTAAGGAAAATTGATATAAAATGAGAAGTGTTCTGTGACGAACATGGCCCTGAAGGTGACACATTTTCTGTAGTAAATGGAAGGAGAGGGATGTATGCGTCAAACGTACTATAAAGGGAAGAAAGTGTTTGATACCAAACGGAGTCTGGAAGAAGGTGACGTTTGGTTTTAGACCTAGTTGAAAATGGGGCTAGTTTTTACGAAAGGAAGGAAAGGAAATTTCTTTATCAAACAGTTTCTGATCTACTTATATTAACAAACACACTACCCTTACCTTTTTGTTTTGCCTTTGTGCCGAAGTAATGTGTCAGGTGATCTTCTGAAAGGCCGTCGTGAAACTATGAAACAAAAAATAATAGGAAATCAGTTTCATAAACATCAGTAGTAGCTTTATAGATCTTGGTGCGGTCAGTGTCCCAAGTTTTACGGGAATTGTAACTTTGCTAATGTTATGGTAACAGATAAATATGATTATTTCGACAATTGATGCTTAGTGAGTTCACTATAATGCCACGATATGTGATCTTTGTAAAGAATTTTGAAATGCTTATGCTTCACTCTGATGAGAGTGAGTTGGACACTCATGTACGACCATAGTACAGAGATGAAGAACGTCCGGCCTCGGTTGAAGGTACAGATCTTGCGTCAATGATCGCGTCCAGATAAACTGCTACATCGCGTTCAGATATTCTACTGACATTTTAAGTGACACAGAAACCAACCTGTATGGTCTTTTCAATATTAGTGTTGTCATAACTGTTTCCATGTCTTCCAATGAATATAGTCAAATAATGAATCGAAAATAATTGTTACATATTTAATGGGCTGGAATGTATGTAAAATACGTTTCGAGTTCCTTATTTCTGTTAACCATTTTTATTAAACCATTGTATTCATATATGCATGAATTGTTTCACAATTATGATATTTCAGTTTCCATCATCATCAAATCCTCTGCTCAGGAATCGTAACCCTTTTCGATCTGCAGCTTGTGGTATTTTTTTCTATTGTTATGATGTCAAAAATATCCACAAAGAAATAATGCCGTAAAACATAACAAAACAATCGGATGTGAATCAAGGGGCGTAAACGTTTCATATAAAGCTCAATACGTTGCATTACTATTATGTTCAGTTTTAAGAACTATAAGAACTTCAGTTTTCGTATTCAATACGGTGCTAGGGTAAGATTTATAGAGAATTGTTTCTGATGATTTGTCATGATGTCATAACGTTTGTTTAGATAAATATATCATCTTTGTTATGTCTTTATAGATATTAAGCAAACATCATGATAAACAATTGTAAATCGATATTTATTATGTACATGGAAATCTATATTTTTATAACTGTTAGGTATTAATATCTTTCGTCATCTAAAACCTGCAATAGGCTTTAAACAGTGTGGTTGGATCTTCCTCCATACACGACTGACAAGTAGCCAGAGACATGCAGCCTGACTACTCCTTGGATATGTATAACAACCTCGTCTGTGGCACGTACGTTGAGAAATATTTCAGTTTGACATGCTTTCAATATTTTGCTTACATCCTGAATAACACATCTGATGCTACGTGATTGCTTAAAGTGGTTTAACCATGTTTCGAGAAATATTTCTCACTCCGCAGAAACTGTTCCTATTAATGAAGTTGTATATTAATGAAGTTGTTTAAAAACAATTTATATACATTTATAGTTGGCTTCAATTCCAGCAGGTTGTTCCAGGCTTAGGCGAAACGGCAAGACGAACCCTTTCATCAACTGCATCCGAGAAAAGACGGGATTCTTTTGACATCTTATTAGAAATAATGACAAACTGATTTGTCAATTGTTATGGATCCCTGTACACAGGTGGTATAGACATTTCCATTGGCATTGTTGTGTGGTATTTCATTGTCTTATAAGCTTTCCACTTCAAATATTTAAAGTGATTTTTTTATTCTTCTTGCATCTGTAACACTTTCGTTCATAATTTCCCATATTTAAGCACTCAATTTGACATTGACTTTGATTCCAATTTTATATTTGTAAAGTCTATATTTGCAGAATATATCGTTTTGATTAACTCTTCATCATTTGTTCTGTTATGATAATGTATATGTACAACTTTTGAGACTGTCTTTAAAAACGTTTATAACTGATATTAGTAATTGGGACATTACTCTGCTATTTAACTGTCTGTATTTTATACACTCTATACAATGTATTTGATAAACATTTCACATTTTTCCAAATATTACGACAGCATTGCCAGAATATAACTAACATTACTCAACTATATTTAACAAACATAATAGCGCAACCAGAATGTGACTTAAAATACCAAGCATCACGTGACCAGTTTGTCAGCGTTACCAGAATGTGACGAACATTAATTAGTATCACGTGACCACTATGTCAGTATCCCGTGTTGTATAACAACAACAATTACATTAAGACATGCTTAATGTTTGCTATATAGGAGACCGTTATGTTAAAGTAAGTCATGGAACCCAACGTTTGGAATGTCATACACTTAAAGCAATCACCATTTCTGAAATAAGAATATAAGGATGAAAATATTAAACGAACTTACAGAATGTCTAGTGTAACTGCATACTTTTGAAAAGTGTAAGTTAGCGTCAGACTAACCAGTACTGTAAATCGATGAATATTAGAGGAAAAATATATGATTCCTTTTTTAAACTTAAAATCTCTGTGATGTGCTGTAAAATTGGAATATTCACTTGTCGTAAACAAATCATTTTTGACAAGTGAATAGGAGTGGGTCATATGGTGTCCCGTCCGTCCCTTTATCTACACCACTGTCACCCGGGACCGGCCCAGAGCCCTCATGGGGACATGCTAATTAGGTAGATAGCCACATACCTGTCGGCCTCTCGTCACCACAGCCGAGTCAGTGTTGACTTAGCCAGTGTAAGTAAACCTGGCTTTCACTTATTGACTGACGCTGGCTTTTGATGTGTTCTCATTTAATCTGAATTAAGAGACTGTGATATATGGACAGACATGTAAGACACAAGAGAGTTTGAACTCTTTCACGCCAGCAAGTCTTCCGGGAACATCAAGGGTAGGGATGGTCACCCTGGTCACCCTGGTCACTAAACCAGTATACTCTTTGTTTGCTTAAACTGCTAAAATAAGTGTATTTGTATTGAAAAGTTTACGTCATTAAATGTTGACTTAACTGGTGGACTATTAATACCCGAGATTGTAACTTGAAATAACATTTAATAAAGAAGAAATTGTCTGTTTTACCTAAAGCCTGCAAAATCTGTAAAATTGTAGCTGGAATTAATTTTGGCACGGTTTACACAAAATACCAGTTTTATACAGTCTGTTATAGCTGATGTTGTAGTTTTTAAACTCTGCTGGTGAACCATCACCTCCGAGGTTGGCTGTCACCAAACTTGTTTTAAGTGGTGGTTTGTTGATTTACGCTAAACACAATATAATCACTAACCATAGCCTTGTTCTGGAGTGAGATTGTATTAAATCAATCTAAATATGTTACCACCAATAACAGACTCATTATTGAAGTTATTAGAACAGACTCGCTAATAATATTGATATTATTGTTTATCTTCAAGGGGAATTATCCTGATGGGAGATATAAATCAATATACGATAACAGGATACTTTCCTTTTACTCAACACCTTAAGTGTGACCTCATGACACTATATTATTACAAATTATAACATCGTTGTGACTGCTGACTAATTTAAAGCATTGAGCTCGATATCATATATACAGTGATTACGTTTGTTTTACCACTGTAGTAATAAAAGATTGTAAAAGTGCAATGATTTTATTTTCATTGGTTGAACGCAATAAAATACTTGTTTGCAATCGCCAACCGAAAAGTTCACTGTTCGATAAGGACGAATTTCGTAGCAGATTTTTGCCCAGAATAGCAAAATAGAAAAGTTCCTAATAATTACTTAACGTCACAAGGGAATGGGGAAGATGTTACCTGCTGTTGGACTATCTGTCCTAATATTCTGATTGTAAGCTTGTTGCAGGAATTGATTCTGGCACAGCTGACATAAAGTAATAACTATGATTTGTTTTTGGACATATAGTACCTTGGATTAATCCGCAACAGACGACATGGATATATGGCGAAGTAAATGTTTAGTGTGTCAGCTGTTTCCATCGACATACATCAACTTCGATAGAAGTTCTTCCTTTATTGTATGTTTAGTGATCATTTCACGTCACAACGTTGTCAACTCTTCAAGTAATTAGTTCAGGTGCACTTTGATTGACGAACGGGTGTAGAAACTAATTTTCAGTTGTAGCCCAAAGATGCAAAATTTGTAACGTTATAAAATGTGTTTAAGCTTTTCATAGCTAGTGTATTTCTAGATATGTTTCGGAGCACTTTAGATCTGAATTTTCATACCCACTGCAGACAGCGTTTTTATCATACAATGCTATGAATTTCTGGAAAAATGATTTTTATGGAGAGGACGGATAAACTACATCGCTTTGGTATTCTGCACGAAGGGGTTAATCAACGTTTAAGAACATTACGTTCCCCGTCATGCCCTGGTCAGCCCCCTCTGTATCATCTGTGTAGTACATGTCCTACACGCTTTCCTGATCTAAACAGGAAACATTATAGCGGGTGCCATTTGTGGTTTAGGAAGTATTCACCTTTTTTGACCATCCGGTTTCACTGTAGTAATTGTAATAATTGTATCTGTCGACAAAGATCTAAATCTGTGTTATCTGTTTTATAGTTAGTAAATGTAATGTATTAACTGGTGAATATTCATATCGTTCATTCAAAATAACAAACTATCTCAAGTCGTTTGTGCTCACTTGAATGTTGCTTTGAAAGGAAAATGGTAACTGTTTTTTCTTATAGTAGAGGCGAGGAAAACGGAAACTGTTTTTTCTTATAGTAGAGGCGAGGAAAATGGTTTGTTTTAAAACACCCTAAAACACTCACGCTTCCGGAATATTTATATTCACACCCATATTTTTGTGGAGTTCATCATATCGTTCCTTTAATGTGTCCTCAGCACTTGTTGTTTTCTTTGTTGTTTTTTTTAAACTTTGAGGTTGTACTTGTACCATGTGCTGTCAATTTTGAGTAGGATATGCTTTCACGTAATATGATGGGGATTCAGCCATTTTTACATTAAATGAAATCAAATACATTGACGCACTTTGATAAGAGTCAAGAGTAAATACTGGTGTTTCTATAAATACTTCAAAGGAAGGCATTGTTTTACGATACAGCGCTGTAGCTGACCTTTGTTGTTAGGGACGGAAATATTTGTTATTTATGAAGTTTGACAAGGACGAATAAAGTAGTTATTGTTTTACAAAAAACGGCAAAAGTAGATTCGTTTATTCGTTTATCAAAATTAGATGGTAGTCGATATGGACAAAATACTGTTAAAGTCAAAATCGCCTCCTAAGGGGTGATAATATGATAACTCCGATTTGTATATAATAACAATAATATATTCAACTCGTCTTATCCCGACCGCCTTGGTGAAAGGCAAGTGCGTCCTTCAATGCACCACCCAACCACCCGACCACCCGATTGTGATAGAAATTTGAAAACAAGTGTCAAGGAACTTGTTTACGTCGCTATATTTTGGAAAGGGAAGTTTGTGTTAATTTGAGACTACAATGAATTATAAGATAAATTGAATGAGTAGATAGAGAAAGATGAGAGACTTTAACGCAGAAAGATTGTGTGATAAAAACGACAATATAAGTGCAAATGTGCTAATTAACAATGCAAGGTGAAAATATAAGTAAAACACAGCAACAACATGAAATTCGAAGAGATGGTAAGATCTGATGATACCAAAAACTATTAGGTCAGGCAGGGTTAACATGCAATACCAGCTTAAGTATAAATGACCTAATGTAGACATCATTTGTATCGTAATAGGTTTATAGGAACCTTTCCTACTCGCTGTATTCTACATATGTATCGGAATATTTCAAAAGTTGAGTTTTCATTCTTTCAAAATAAAGTCCCACTGACGGTTTCCTCCTGGACAAACAGACCATATGGTGATATAGAATTATTACTTTGTGTAGCTTTCTACAAATTAATTTTTAAATGAGTGCTTTATTTCATCGTTTTTCTAGTGATTATTTAACTGAAAGCAAGACCTGATTGAATTCAACATTTGTATGACAGACAAGAAGACACAATGTTCCCACACACTTTTTGACTATGAGATAACAGATACGAGCGAAAAAGGGAAGGTTTTTTTTTTTAGAAATGTTCGATAAGAATGTAAGTGACGATGTTTTGAGAAGTAAGTAAAATGCTTCATTGCCGTAGAAACATATTCCGTAACAAGTTCTCTCAGATCTTCCTTAAAAATCTTAAGCGGCGAACTGTATTTATTCAAATTCACGCGTGCTTGTCTGACTTTTGTCATTTTTGATTTATTTTTGTTCCAGTCTTCTCCACGTACAGTATAACAAGGATATTGTTTTCCCTCAAAGTGATTTTTTTTATGATTGGTCTGTACCGATTAAATTACTTACCTGATTAGCAGCATCCGCTAGAACTACAGTCACTGTCAGAAGAAAATATTGAAAACCCTTCATGTTAGTCCCGAAAACGAAAATATACAACGACACAATCCGATGCGCATTCGAAACACAGCACAACGTCTTTAGATGATCTCCCCTGTTCTGAGAGGTATCTTTGATGATTCTGTGTATATTGGGCCAATACTCTGCAGTTAAGAGCGGTCTGATGGCCTTATATATATGTTAGACGTTAATTAAAGGCAATAAATTCCTGAACAATGCTCATTGATATCAGTTTGTAAATAATGGGGTACAGATAACGGCACCCTGCGTACCACCGTCACACAGAAGGCCGCCCCTGCTATCAAACATGACACTCCTCATTGCTCATTGGTGTTTCTACCACGGAACCACCACCCACCATATCGCCCCTCTACTTTGCTTCTCCACACAGCACTGTACATATAATCACGTGATACAGGTGGGGAAAAGTTTCTTTAGAATGTTCATTTTTTATTTATGAAATATCAGCTTCTCGGAAACAGCTTTCCATAATAAATTCATTGGTCGGTATGACTATTCTACATCATACGAAACACACATAAATGGACATTGTAAGCTGGGTGTCGTCTAACTATCGATTTTATCACAGAGTCATTATATTTCAAAAGGTTTTATCAAAATAAAACGACCCTATTGAACATCAGACTTTACCACCACAGTATCATACGAAAATGTAAAAACCCATTCACCAGCATCAAGGCACGCAAACACCGAAAACAAAAACGTGGGCCAAAAACAAGATAATGCCAAAGTGTCAAAAACATAATTTGATTTCAAAGTGAGTTAAATTATTTACATATAAAGACCTTTGAAAAAGTAAGACGGGATTAAGACCAGGTGTTCCGGGCGGATAATCGTGACTTTTTCCCCGACAACACGAGCTATGTAAATCTAGTTCAAATCCCGGAAATGTCACGTCCTTAAATGAGAACCGAGTAGGGACAACGAAACAGCAAAACACACTCGTGAGCATAATCAAAGACATCGACTTCATATAAAAAATAAAAAATAAAGGGAAATGGAATAAATTCCAAATGAAAAGCATGACGACCATCATCTTGCATTTCTCAAACTCTTTCTTAGTTGTATATCATAATATTCGGAGCAAGCTCTTAAATATTGAATCAAATGCAAAATGTAAAAACCGTATGCTGTGAAGCAGGGATGTTACTATCAAGAAACGGAAAGTCCACGGACTGAAAATTGAAATCTTTACGCTTATCGTACAGCTAAGTAGTAAGTCGTCCCTGTATGCCATGTTGTAAGTAAAGATTGCGGAGCGCTGCTGATGTCGGAGAATCGTTAGTGTCCTTGATTTGTTAAGGACGATAAATATAATCGACGCGGTCAATAAGTTATGTTATTTAAAGACAGCACATGGACGGAAAATCTGTAAGTGAAATTCAAGGACTTGATAAGGATTTTTTTTATAAAACCTAATAAGCTCTTCAACAATTTCATCTTCATATGTGATCAGTTATACAAGGGGGATTGGCATGCTTAAGTACAATGGTTGATATAGTACTCTGCGACCTGTTGTACCTGCATTTTTTTAATGCAAATTATGTCTTTCTTTGTCATGTGGCGTAACTTAGGTCTCTCTCTCGATACTGTCTTCTTTTTCTGATGCATTTACGTTATATGTTTGCTTGTTGCTTTGCATTTATTGTTATTATCATGAAACGCTATGCTATATTTTACATAATGTATTTTTTGTCTGACGCTGCGGTTTTTTATAGTAATAATAATATATAACATTTATATAGCGCCCTGTGCAATTTGTTAAATTACTCTAAAGCGCTTTACAACATATAAATAATAGTATTAGTTTTAATTGTGAAACAAAAATGGCTTACAATCACCATTATATATTAAGCAAATAGATAATCATCTCAATGTGCATATAAATGAACAAACAAAGGGTGGTATGTTTCATGACGTCTGTGCAAAGAGCCTAACATGTGGACGTGAAAAGGTGAGTTTTGATGTCCTTCTTTAATTTGGACAGGGTATATGACTTTCTAATAGTCTTTATCTTCTCATTGCTCTGTATTTTGTTTCCTCGTCACAATGAGGTGTTTCATGTTTATCCGGTTGTGATGTTGTTGTTGTTTTGTCTTACACTTTGGTGTATTCTTAGTTTGTATTTTGTTTTTGCATTACTCTGTGTCTTGTTTTTTACAGCACTGTGATGTTTTTATCTTTATGTGACGTTGTGATGTATTTTTTCTAAATGTGACGCAATTTTGTGGGGGGGTTTCTATTTACATTATTGATATACGATAACGAAAATGTTTATTGCAAGTCTGCGTGGTAAAAAGTGTGTTATAG
Source organism: Mizuhopecten yessoensis (assembly GCF_002113885.1). Taxonomy (NCBI): domain Eukaryota; kingdom Metazoa; phylum Mollusca; class Bivalvia; order Pectinida; family Pectinidae; genus Mizuhopecten; species Mizuhopecten yessoensis. Next base: position 213,929 of record NW_018407485.1, read on the forward strand.
AGAAAAACAAACAAACAAATACAGTTTATGAGTGTTTAATGGATGAAGGATAAGCACCTATGTTTGATTCATATCTCCGAGGGTGAGTGACGATAGGATAGGTCTAGTGCTCTAATCGCCTCGTGGTTCATATGTATTTGTTCAGGTGCCTAATCTTTAATATCAAAATGAAAAAAACAAATTAAACAAAAAATTGCAATATATTTTCGTTTAAAAACAATTACCATAAAATATATGTGGTTTCTCCGAGTACGAGACACTTTGCCAAACCTGACATACGTGAGGGATAACGGGATTTCTGACATCACTGAAATGGAGTTTAAGTAATGTATCCAACCAACACACTTTTATAATAGGGAGATATAGTACAGGGCAGGTATTTTATCAGTACCTATAAAATATCAACAGACGCGCTGACTCACACTCCCGTCTTATAGTATTATGCTATAGCAATATAGGGGAAACTCAATTGTAAATTAAAACAAAGTATCAAATGATTAGGAAAGTCATGGTTTACAAATTTCAATGAAATTAATTTCAGTTTGGTGCTGTACTATATTGTTTGTAATGGAGTTTATAAGACCATGACAGACAAATGTTTAACAGCAGATCGTGACACATGTGTCATTTACATATGTTTATGCAATATTCAGTTCAGGTTCAGAAAGGTGAAACGAAATGACTGAAATGTCCTTTGTAGAGAGTCAATCTTCGGTTAGGTATTTGTCAGCTTCGACGCGCTTAGGAAATTCATCCATCTCGATGTTCTTTTTTGTTGATTTTTGTATATAAATGTGTTTTGTGTATGATACGCTGTACAAAGTGGTAATATAATTATATATGAAAACACATATCTAACATTTGATAAGTCGATACAGGGAGGCTCACATATTATATATTGTCAATAAGCACCAATGAGGAGTCTCAAATGATGAATTTTTGTTTGACGAGTGCCCATGTTGTCTTTCTATTTCACCGGGTGAGATCTACCAAGTCAGTGTGCTGTCTGTTGGTTATTGAAGTGACCTTAAAGCTCCATAATGTTATAATTCCTAGATGTTCTATATCATAATGCTATAATTCCTAGATGTCCTATATCATAATGCTATAATTCCTAGATGTTCTATATCATAATGCTATAATTCCTAGATGTTCTATATCATAATGCTATAATTCCTAGATGTTCTATACCATAGTGCTATAATTCCTAGATATTTTATATCATAATGCTATAATTCCTAGATGTTCTATATCATAATGCTATAATTCCTAGATGTTCTATATCATAATGCTATAATTCCTAGATGTCCTATATCATAATGCTATACTTCCTAGATGTTCTATATCATTTTCTAGTGTTCGAGGTATTTATGATGATTCTGTAACTAACAAATACTAATTCTTTTACGCAGATCAGACAACATCACATAATCCGTTAAAAGGTGCTCCACGCATACGTTACACCTTTAACACAAACACAACGCGCACCTGGCCAGTTAGGATGCATTAGATTGTGTACAGTTGATTCAGAAGTAAGCTGGACTGATCTGTGTGTAAATAACATCCACCACATATATAGTGGTACATACATTCATGTAAACATGTATAAAGTGCAATGTAAAATGATTGTAAGGCTTGTATAACTTGTTCGGTGACATTTTATGTTGCCGAAGTCCCTAGAAACATACTTATACAGAAACTTTAGATTAACATGTATAAATACATTGTTTGCATATAGCGTTCTATCAATTTAAAGAAAAATCTCGAAAATCCTTTTCATACAACATCTGTTTAGACAAAAGGATGACAAAGTATTCAAAAGCCTTCTCTAAGTATCACACTTACTGTGAAGTAAATCGACTACTGACTGACAATATCACGACACAGATCAGCCAAATATCCAGGTTAGTGAAGATTATGCGCAGCATTTCTGGCCTTGAGGAGGTTAGATTAATTAAGGAATTACATTGATTAAGAACCTAAGATTCTTTCGATTTGACCCAGATTTACATAGCGGATGTCAGCCTTCAGAAAAATATTGTTTTATCCTCCTTTTACTTATGCATGGTATTTAATCGCACTAGGGATGGTAGCATAAAGTATGGAGAAATGTTGCTGTGTAAACAGATGCTTCACATCAAATTTGAACAAAGCGGTAATTTAAGCTCAAAATCGATGAAACTTAGGAAAGATTTACATAAGGGCTCTTAATTCGAATGCGTTCCTTCAGTTTGACATGGTTTTGTAAAGGATGAAAGTAAAAGTTCTGATACGTCGGATAAAAGAAACATTCAATTATTTCTGTATTTATATTATGTCAAAAAACTTGGTTCATTATTTTCCTTTAAAGGCAAACGGTGATCGTTTTGTGAAAAATACAACAAAAGCCACTATGTGATAAAATGAGGATAAAATTGTGAAAAATGATTGATTTCCTGGTTGTTAGAAACGGTTATCTACTATACTTTACGATAAGTGTGAATATTGCAATTATCATAGTTTACGATAAGTGTGAATATTGCAATTATCTAATCCTGATATTTTCTGATAGTAACATCCCTGGTTCCCCAACCTACGGCGTGGTCTGAATACCATGATACCCGTGACAGTCTATTCAGTACTCCAGAGCGTGGTCTGAATACCATGATACCAGTGACAGTCGATTCAGTACTCCAGAGTGTGGTCTGAATACCATGATACCCGTCACAGTCGGTCGATTCAGTACTCCAGAGCGTCGTCTGAATATCATGATACCCGTGACAGTCGATTCAGTCCTCCAGAGCGTGGTCTGAATATCATGATACCCGTGACAGTCGATTCAGGAATCCAGGGCGTGGTCTGAATTCCATGATTCCCGTGACAGTCGATTCAGTACTCCAGAGTGTGGTCTGAATACCATGATACCCGTGACAGTCGGTCGATTCAGTCCTCCAGAGCGTGGTCTGAATACCATGATCCCCGTGACAGTCGATTCAGTACTCCAGAGTGTGGTCTGAATACCATGATACCCGTCACAGTCGGTCGATTCAGTACTCCAGAGCGGGGTCTGAATACCATGATTCCCGTGACAGTCGATTCAGTATTTCAGAGCGTGCTCTGAATGCCATGATACCCGTGACAGTCTATTCAGTACTCCAGAGCGTGGTCTGAATACCATGATACCCGTGACAGTCGATTCAGTATTCCAGAGCGTGGTCTGAATACCATGATACCCGTGACAGTCGGTCGATTCAGTACTCCAGAGCGTGGTCTGAATACCATGATACCCGTGACAGCTGTTGACTTGTATCGAACAAACTTACAGTACAGGGTCTAACGTTGATGCTATGGACAGGTTATATTGTCGCCATCATGATCGCAATGGGAATTTTGTTGTTTGTGTGATGTGAAGGTCGTTTAATTATCCGGCACATCAGTGCGACTTGGTGCTGTCGTTACTACTAACCTAGGTATGAATGGCGGATGTCGTTGATGCAGCAGAAGAAGACACTTACCATTTCGGAACACTTCTTGTTTTTCAGTTGTATCCGTGTAAATAGTCACCGTGTTCATATCTGGTCCTCACTTTATCGATTTTGTGCTCGAATTACTGTTTTGTTAAAATGCGTTTGCTTCTTTTATTGATTTTAACATTTACATGGTGTTAATATGTAAAGTTGAAATAAAATTTGACGGATTTCAAATGGAATACTTGTTTTTGACCTTGGCTTGTAGAATGTTTGGTGTACCGGAGACCTATAGTTGTCCTCCAGTGGGACCATGATTTACTTTCGTTCCATCAATATATACGTTATCAGTGAGAAAGTTAATAACACCGTTAATCTCGCCCAGGAATAAGATAGGTGGTCTGTGTAGAGATAATGGGGTCGTTCCTTCGCGTTTAACATTGTGTCGAGTTTAGATCTACAAACAGGACCATGATAAACCCCATCCCTGTGTTCTTCTCTCTCCATATATATGGTATACATATAGTTTGCTCTACGAGTTGTTTTTGTATGCTTGGTATTCTGTTGACCTCAAACATCAGGTTTAAATCGACATGTGGGTAATCCATGTCAGCGACGATATTTATACACGATCACATCACGTATAAATCGAAATGTGGGGAATACATGTCAGCGACGATATTTATACACAATCACATCACGTATAAATCGACATGTGGGGAATACATGTCAGCGATGATATTTATACACGATCACATCACGTATAAATCGACATGTGGGAAATACATGTCAGTGATGATATTTATAGACGATCACATCACGTATAAATCGACATGTGGGTAATCCATGTCAGCGATGATATTTATATACGATCACATCACGTATAAATCGACATGTGGGTAATCCATGTCAGCGATGATATTTATATACGATCACATCACGTATAAATCGACATGTGGGTAATCCATGTCAGCGATGATATTTATATACGATCACATCACGTATAAATCGACATGTGGGAAATACATGTCAGCGATGATATTTATACACGATCACATCACGTATAAATCGACATTTGGGGAATACATGTCAGCGATGATATTTATAAACGATCACATCATGGATAAAACGACATGTGGGGAATACATGTCAGCGATGATATTTATATACGATCACATCACGTATAAATCGACATGTGGGGAATACATGTCAGCGATGATATTTATACACGATCACATCACGTATAAATCGACATGTGGGGAATACATGTCAGCGATGATATTTATACACGATCACATCACGTATAAATCGACATGTGGGGAATACATGTCAGCGATGATATTTATACACGATCACATCACGTATAAATCGACATGTGGGGAATACATGTCAGCGATGATATTTATACACGATCACATCACGTATAAATCGACATGTGGGGAATACATGTCAGCGATGATATTTATACACGATCACATCACGTATAAATCGACATGTGGGGAATACATGTCAGCGATGATATTTATACACGATCACATCACGTATAAATCGACATGTGGGGAATACATGTCAGCGATGATATTTATACACGATCACATCACGTATAAATCGACATGTGGGGAATACATGTCAGCGATGATATTTATACACGATCACATCACGTATAAATCGACATGTGGGGAATACATGTCAGCGATGATATTTATACACGATCACATCACGTATAAATCGACATGTGGGGAATACATGTCAGCGATGATATTTATACACGATCACATCACGTATAAATCGACATGTGGGGAATACATGTCAGCGATGATATTTATACACGATCACATCACGTATAAATCGACATGTGGGGAATACATGTCAGCGATGATATTTATACACGATCACATCACGTATAAATCGACATGTGGGGAATACATGTCAGCGATGATATTTATACACGATCACATCACGTATAAATCGACATGTGGGGAATACATGTCAGCGATGATATTTATACACGATCACATCACGTATAAATCGACATGTGGGGAATACATGTCAGCGATGATATTTATACACGATCACATCACTTATAAATCGACATGTGGGGAATACATGTAAGCGATGATATTTGTACACGATCACATCACGTATAAATCGACATTTGGGGAATACATGTCAGCGACGATATTTATACACGATCACATTACGTATAAATCGACATGTTGAGAATACATGTCAGCGACGATATTTATACACGATCACATCCACCATTGAATTTTTACTAATAACTTAGTTTAACATATAGTAGAGATGCAAAAATGAATGGATCAATACGCATGTAGGAAATATTGACCTGTTGTATCCCACTGTAGAATTGTTTAACCTTAACAACATTACAGACATCATTTGTGGTTTGGAAGGCTTCGTCTCAGTATTTTTTAGGAACCGTGATTTAATGTTGTGTCTAATGACCTTATCTTACTGATTCACTTATGTGTGTGTTATTTAAACAATAATCGCAATTTTGACAGATTACGGGTATTTTAATGTGCTTAACGTTAAAGGTTTGGTCTTTTTCAGAGACGATAACATAACTATGATGTCACACTGTAGTCAGAGACGTTAAGGCGTTAAATATGGACTGTCCGTGATTGTTGTCTGAATATATAACCACAAAGTTTGACAGAAGATTATAAGATATTGGGCGTGATACACATCTGCCCTGTTCGTTTGTTTGATAATTCTATGGGAATCAGTATTTTGTCATTTGTTACATTTGTAAAGATGTTATCAAAGCATTGTGTTGTCCTTAAGAAAACTGAAGATTTAACATATTATTAATGTCATCCAAGCAAGTCGAGGAATCAAACATATCTATTCACCTGTTACAAGAGCAAACCAATACAAAACAGAAAATAGAAACTTTAATAACACTATATAATAATATTATAATAAGAATAAAAGAATATATTTATCAGTACCCAGAACTTGTTCACGAGAGAAAAACAATGACTGGAGAAAGGACCGCTCGGGAGATAAATGTGATCGCGCCTTTGGGAAAGATGATGCATTTTTTTCATCAAATAGTCTATATAACTCACTTCGTTGTTATATGTTATTTGGATGTGGTTAAGGATGATACAAGTTATATGTTATTTGATGTGGTATAAGGATGATACAATGTATATGTTATTTGGATGTGGTATAAGTATGATACAAGTTATATGTTATTTGGATTTGGTATAAGGATGATTCAAGTTATATGCTATTTGGATGTGATATAAGGATGATTCAAGTTATATGCAATTTGGATGTGGTATAAGTATGATATAAGTTATATGTTATTTGGATGTGTTATAAGGATGATACAAGTTATATGCAATTTGGCTGTGGTATAAGTATGATACAAGTTATATGTTATTTGGATTTGGTATAAGGATGATACAGGGTATATGTTATTTGGATGTGGTATAAGGTTGATACAAGTTATATGTTATTTGATGTGGTATAAGGATGATACAAGTTATATGCTATTTGGATGTGGCATAAGGATGATTCAAGTTATATGCAATTTGGATGTGGTATGAGTATGATACAAGTTATATGTTATTTGGATTTGGTATAAGGATGATTCAAGTTATATGCAATTTGGATGTGGTATGAGTATGATACAAGTTATATGTTATTTGATGTGGTATAAGGATGATACAAGATATATGTTATTTGGATGTGGTATAAAGATGATTCAAGTTATATGTTATTTGGATGTGGCATAAGGATGATTCAAGTTATATGCAATTTGGATGTGGTATGAGTATGATACAAGTTATATGTTATTTGATGTGGTATAAGGATGATACAATGTATATGTTATTTGGATGTGGTATAAAGATGATTCAAGTTATATGTTATTTGGATGTGGCATAAGGATGATTCAAGTTATATGCAATTTGGATGTGGTATGAGTATGATACAAGTTATATGTTATTTGGATGTGGCATAAGGATGATTCAAGTTATATGTTATTTGGATGTGTTATAAGGATGATACAAGTTATATGCTATTTGGATGTGATATAAGGATGATTCAAGTTATATGCTATTTGGATGTGGCATAAGGATGATTCAAGTTATATGCTATTTGGATGTGATATAAGGATGATTCAAGTTATATGTTATTTGGATGTGTTATAAGGATGATACAAGTTATATGCTATTTGGATGTGGCATAAGGATGATTCAAGTTATATGTTATTTGGATGTGGTATAAAGATGATTCAAGTTATATGTTATTTGGATGTGGCATAAGGATGATTCAAGTTATATGTTATTTGGATGTGTTATAAGGATGATACAAGTTATATGTTATTTGGATTTGGTATAAGGATGATACAAGTTATATGTTATTTGATGTGGTATAAGGATGATACAAGTTATATGTTATTTGGATGTGGTATAAGGATGATACAAGTTATATGTTATTTGGATTTGGTATAAGGATGATACAAGTTATATGATAATACTGTGTTGTTATACCGTATGGTATGTCACTCTGCGACAACTGCAAAAGTAACATTTCTGACACACACAAAAAGTCGAAAATAGATGAAAATTGTTTCCTTTAATCAGTAAAGTAAGAAACATATATTTGAATTCTTCAAATTGTACATTACCTTGATTCCATACCTGGAATAAAACAAGAAACCTATAAGTATAGGACGACTTTTTGAATAACCCAGTCTTAAAAAATCTACACCCTGAAATTCAAGAAACCAATAACCACATAAATTGAACGAAAATTATATTAACGAAACACTGGTCTTCTTTGAAAATACATCCGTAACACGTTAAATCAAAGAAGCCCTCCGTAATGACAACTAGAGAACGGTGTTTACCGGTACGCCAGTGTCGGGCTGGAACACTGCTGTTGTGTCGAACTGAACATCAAAGAAAGTTAAATCTCCCTGTACCACGCCTAGAGTCCGGTGATGACCATTTCCGGAGTTTGGTTAATAGTTTTAAATGAGAAGTAACACTGGGGTGATGGTTGTCACTGTCATAACTTGCATGTGATGACGTAAATAGCCACCCTGCCCGTCGTCCCTCAATGCCCGGGCAGATAAGGTATCGCATTCCCATTGATTAACACACCGTAACTCACATCATCTCCGAACCAAGGTATGACAGTCAGCCTGTCTGTCCGCGCCTACCATGGTCATTTCAATGTCCGTAAATCACGCTCCCACGGATACTTACTGGGAGTGACCTACATATTACACGGACCTTTAATGGGTGCGGAAAATACAAGAACTGTATTACTAATTGTCGAAAGTAAATTTCTAAGATGACATAAAAGAAAGTTTGTATTCATTTTATCTTTGTAAAGAATATTTGTTCACATATTGGTGAAATATGTTTATACTTTTTTTTGATAAGTGCAAAAGAGAAGAAAAAAACATTATACATTCAATAATAATTTAAGACAATTTTAAAATCCAATTTTAATAATAGAAATAATATAAAACATTTGAATTTTGTCCCGATACAGTTCTTCTCCGTACTGACCGTGTCTAGCCGATGGTTTGATGGAGATGGGCAGTGGCAGTCATTACCTGTATACATAACGAAAACTTACTGCAAACAATTATATATACACAGAAATATATACTTATAACTGTTACCTGTACCCAAAGTGAAAACTTAATATAAACAATTATATATACACAGAAATATATACGTATAACTGATACCTGTATACATAACGAAAACTTATTGCAAACAATTATATATATACACAGAAATATATACGTTTAACTGTAACCTGTACCCAAAGTGAAAACTTAATACAAACAATTAAATATACACAGAAATATATACGTATAACTGATACCTGTATACATAACGAAAACTTATTGCAAACAATTATATATATACACAGAAATATATACGTACAACTGTTATATGTACCAAAAATAAAGATATATACGTATAACTGTAACCTGTACCCAAAGTGAAAACTTACTGCAAACAATTATATCTACACAGAAATATATACTTATAACTGTTACATGTACCCAAAGTGAAAACTTACTGCAAACAATTATATATACACAGAAATATATACGTACAACTGTTATATGTACCCAAAATAAAGATATATACGTATAACTGTAACCTGTACCCAAAGTGAAAACTTACTGCGAACAATTATATATACACAGAAATATATACGTTTAACTGTTACCTGTACCCAAAGTGAAAACTTACTGCAAACAATTATATATACACAGAAATATATACGTTTAACTGTAACCTGTACCCAAAGTGAAAACTTACTGCAAACAATTATATATACACAGAAATATATACGTTTAACTGTTACCTGTACCCAAAGTGAAAACTTACTGCAAAAAAATATATATACACAGAAATATATACTTATAACTGTTACAATATTATTTCCTTTATTTCCTCCAGAAATGAAGAGTTACAGAAATAACGAACAATACACGTACAATTCAACACTATTGAAAGAGACGAAAATGCATTCACAATCATGGTCACACCCTTACATAGTGACACACACATGCACATGGACAGACACACACATAAGAGAATAATAATAGTACCCGCATCATACCATATAGTACTATAAACACAACATAATGATATGATAGGTACTATTACAGTGATTATACGGTGATATTTATGATGATAGACAGCATAACACTAATCATACATTACATCACACATTGATATAATAGACATATTTACACACCTCAAACTACATTATCGTATAATAGCATAGACAGTAATCCACTTCTCGTACTGAGCAATCATAAAACATTGTAATAAACAGTATTACAAGCATCACACTATAAACTATACAGCATTATTATAGACAGTATTACTGTTACATAAGTCTTACAATACAATCATACATTGAGCAGAACCCGTTGCACGAAGTCATACAATATAGTCATACAGTGGTGTGAAATACACAACATACAATATAATAATTAACTTGAAGAAACGGCGCAACCAAGCAATGATTTCAGTTGTAGTAATACATATCATAAGATTAATTCATACAATACAAACAATATTATGAATGGTAGTAAGTTGCACTAATCATGCAGCCCAATTGTGCAATGGTATAACAGGAAAGACGTAGGAAATGCTAGCCTACTAATATGAATACAAAAATATATGTATTTCATGTATCAATCCTGCTGAAACGTGAGGTAGACACAAGTAAATTTGTGATCATATTACTCAGTATACAACATTCAAATATCTAAGGAAAAATTACATAATACCACTGTATTGAAGAATTTTAGTAATAATAACAATGGATTTTATTCTAAAGTCCTGCAGTTCATATGGAGATAAGTCATAGTTGCAAAAAACACCAAGAAGAAAATGAAGTAGATGGTAATTAGACATTACATTAAGATTAAACACAAAATCTATATCTTTTACAGTACTGAGTACACACCAGAGCTGGTCACGTAATAGCTATGTGTGTGAGCATTCGAGTACACTATGCATAATAGTATCTTTGTCCATAGATCCACAGTAATGACACAAATATATATTTTCGTTATCGCACATTTCAACACAAAGTTTAACAACTTTCTTAAAACATGGCCTGTATTGTGGAAAGCGTAAAGCAAGTTTCCATATAGCATACGGTTGTATCTTATTATGTAAAAGAGTGAAGCGAGAGAAGTCCCTATCAGCGTTCATTCTTTCACATAAATTAAACTGTTCATAGTTTTTTACATTGTCATTGACTAAACGCTTCCATTGACATTTGTTTGGAAATACACCACTCTTCAAAAATTCATCAATAAAATGATACAAATTGTATTTTTGTAAAATATTATTAATGTCGGGAACAAAACCTCTACTAAATTGAGACAGGTTGAATTCGAAGAGACGCTTGATAAGAATTTCGCGTGTTAAACAGACAACTTCCATGGAACATATTCTACCAAAAAATAACATTTTCTTTACGCTGATGAATACTTCTACAGAAAACCAACCAATCAAGGACGTGCACATATCTGTTCTTGTTCTTACATTAAAACCTTGGATTGATTTGACAATGAAGTTTTGTGCTTTTTCTAACATTTAAATTTCATTTTGCTTTAATTGCCACAATTCACACACATGCAGTGCTGAGGAATATACTTTACACTTAACAACTTTTGCAGGGGTTAAAGGATTCAGAGCACATGGATGTGCTCCAGGACGAATTAAGGACATAACACCACTCTTTAATTTGGAACAAGCACGTTCTGTACTTTCGACATTGTTATTTCTACTATTCAATAAAACTCCGACATGAGTAATACTTTCTACAATTGGTAGTTTCTTTCCATATACAGTTATATCACAATTAATATTGGGTTTCTTTTTAGAAGTAAAAACAACAATTTTAGATTTAGTTGAGGAAAATGTAAATCTCCACTTTCTACTGTATTTCTCGTAAATAGAAAGTAGATACTGTAAACTATTAACGTTATTGCTGATCATACATATGTCATCAGCTTGTGTAGGTATATTTATTCGCGAGGAAAGAACTATTGCCCCTTTCCCGCTAAATTCCACTTCATTTAGCAAATCATTAATAAAGACTAAATACAGTTTTGCGGATAAAGACCCACCTTGTAAGATTCCCCGTTTCATGATTACATTGTCCGACTTGAGACCACTAAAAACAACATTACTGGTAAATCGAGAATACATTAGTTTCATGATATTCCATACTTTCCCTTTAATGCCCATATGGTAAAGCTTATAGAATAGGCCATCTTGCCATAAGGAAAAATTACTGCAAACAACTATATATACACACAGAAATATAAAATTATAACTGTTACATGTACCCATAACGAAAACTTACTGCAAACAATTAGATAATATACATAGAGGTTACACAACGAGTGGTTGTTGAATATGGTATTTATTTCACACGATTTAGTTAATTTTCAAAAGTTACAAAAGACACGAGCTTTAGCGAGTGTCTTTCTGTAACTTTTAAAAATTAACTACGAGAAATAAATACCATACTCAACAACCACGAGTCGTGTGATCTGTTTCTACCACAATCTCATGATCAGTCGGAAATAACATACACACATGTGTTTGTTGACAAGGCTGGCGTAGTGATATGACCCATATGTAAAAAGTCACTCATTAATATTAAAAAATGACTTTTTGTTTTACAAATTTTATTATTGTCAAAATTAATGTTTCAGCAACAACTTAATGAACAAATTAAATAAATGAACGACTTTAAATATTGAGAGTAGCAGTATTGCGTTAATTTATATAAATTAACCACGGACTATATGCGCGTAAGCATATCGCACGAAGTCTGCCTCCCGCCAAGTGATGAACTGACCGTAACTCACCATTGTAGACGAACTTATCGCTGTCAATATCCAAAACCATAGGCCTACGTTTCTTCGTGACGGTTCTATGGTTGACGTTTATAGTGAAAGTAGCGATAACGGAACGTTGGGAGAACGAAATATTTCCCGACACTGTGACAGATCGATCTTGTTTTGGTTTCACGACCTGGACACGCGACGGTGTGACGTCGAAACGATATCGAGCGTCTGTAGCAATTTTGCCTGAACCTAGCGATCAAATCTTTAAGTATCATCTTTTAATATTGCCTTAATAACACTCTTTTCCGAATAACCTCACAAAGTCACCAACATTTGTCGGATGTTGACAGCCGACGACGTAAACAAAACAGCAGGTGGCAAAAAGCACGTGGAAAACGTCTTCCCGGTCAAAGTTCATCTTCTCAACCAATCAAAACTCTTGAAGGTCATATACCACGTGTGGTATATAACTCATATTTATTTAACAGTCTGCGTGTTTATACCATAATCTGAGAGTGGAATAACACAGCATATTGTAGTAGAAACATAAATATAACTTATAACTGTTACCTGTATACATAACAAAAACTTATACTACAATCAATGATATATATACACAGAAATATATACTTATAACTGTTACCTGTATACATAATGAAAACTTACTACAAACAATGATATATATACACAGAAATATATACGTATAACTGTTACCTGTATACATAATGAAACCTCTACTACAAACAATGATATATATACAGAAATATATACATATACCTGTTACCTATATACATAATGAAACTTATACTACAAACAATGATATATATACAGAAATATATACATATACCTGTTACCTATATACATAATGAAACTTATACTACAAACAATGATATATATACACAGAAATATATACTTATAACTGTTACCTGTATCCCTAATGAAACTTATACTACAAACAATGATATATATACAGAAATATATACATATAACTGTTACCTATATACATAATGAAACTTATACTACAAACAATGATATATATACACA
>NW_018407485.1:239336-241992 GCF_002113885.1 Mizuhopecten yessoensis
ACCATGGTCAGCACTCACTATATTGTTTTTAGTATATTATTACCATGGTCAGCACTAACTTTATTGATTTTAGTATATTATTACCATGGTCAGCACTTACTATATTGTTTTTAGTATATTATTAACATGGTCAGCACTCACTATATTGTTTTTGGTATATTATTACCATGGTCAGCACTCACTTTATTGTTTTAAGTATATTATTACCATGGTCAGCACTCACTATATTGTTTTTAGTATATTATTACCATGGTCAGCACTCATTATATTGTTTTTAGTATATTATTACCATGGTCAGCACACACTATATTATTTTTAGTGTATTATTACCATGGTCAGCACTCATTATATTGTTTTCAGTATATTATTACCATGGTCAGCACTCATTATATTGTTTTTAGTATATTATTACCATGGTCAGCACTCACTATATTGTTTTTAGTATATTATTACCATGGTCAGCACTCATTATATTGTTTTTAGTATATTATAACCATGGTCAGCACACACTATATTATTTTTAGTGTATTATTACCATGGTCAGCACTCACATTGTTTGTTTTATTAACTTATCGCCTTATATTATACACTACATTGTTTTATCAGAGTATAAATTTAATAAACTACTATTATTAAATCCACTCAAAGTATTGTTAAGTTACTTATTAACGAACGTACTGTTAATTTTTGCATTTGTACAGTTTTAGATACGTTTAGAGTCATTGTATATGATTTTGATTTTCGTTTTTTATTTTTAACTTGGTTTATGTGGAGAAGTCAAGGATGACATTTTTCACCGTGATGGGGAATCTCCGTTTTTAAATGGTTTCCACATAGCAATAATACGACTCCACACAGCAAGAATATAAATTGAGTGGTTGTCTCCCTTCCAACACGAAACCTAACTTGTGTCCTTTAACTTGGTATGTTACATGTTTCTTAAGTAAAGCTGATTTGTGAGAGCAACTCTAACAAAGAACAGTTAGTGATGTTCCGACATAATGCAATTTGACATTCTATTATTTTTTTGGATAAATCTTTTCTTTTTGAACAGACATGTTTTAAGAAAGAAATGTGTTACTTTCGTCATGATTATCCAGTAAAATATTACAGTGTAGTAAGAATGTAATGAAACGTGTCACAGAATATGGTTTACACTTGATCAGAATAACCGCCTGTAATAAGTCATGTAGCATGTTAGGAAACTGTTTACCCAGAGCTATATTTCGTGTTATATGCTAATTGGTTAACTTTTAGCCAAAACTCATATTAGCTGTGCTGTAATTATCGTTAGAAATATTTACAACTTGTGTAACATATCATGCAATTAGCTTTAACCAGAGGTACCACTTTCGGCACAATTTGTATAATGATGGTAAACTAGATTACCATTGTCAGCATATTTTGTGTATGGTTAACTAGAGTTACCACTCTCGGCATATTTTGCATAATTCTGGTAAATTAGTTTAACATTCTCGGTATATTTGGTATAATTTTGGTACACAAGGGTTTCCACTCTTTTTTTGTGTAGTAATGGTAAACTAGAGTTACTACTGTCGGCATATTCTGTGTATAGTTAATAGAGTTACGACTCTATTCTTTGTGTAGTTAATATAGTTACCACTCTATTCTGTGTATAGTTAATATAGTTACCACTCTATTCTGTGTATAGTTGATATGGTTACCACTCTATTCTGTGTATAGTTAATAGAGTTACCACTCTATTCTGTGTATAGTTGATAGAGTTACCACTCTATTCTGTGTATGGTAAACTAGATTACCACTCTATTTTGTGTATGGTAAACTAGATTACCACTCTCGGTATATTTGGTATAATTATGGTTAACTAGACTTACCACTTGTGTCGAGTATCGTAAAGTAAGCCTCGAAGTCGGTGATATCGATGTGGTGATCTTTGTTGATGTCATAGTCGTTGTACAACTCCTGTCCGAGCGCGTGAAGGTCCGGAGTGTAGCGGTCAACGAAGTCCATGTACTCGGCCCGGCTGACCCTTCCGTCACCTATACATAGATAAGGGTAACATCCGAAATTATAGCTTCTTATAGTAATATCAAATACAAATATCAAGGTTATGGAACAATGAGGAATGACGGTGAAAAATGTGGAAATGTTTTATGAGAAGTTCTTTTTTACACATCCAATAAAATTTTAATTGGAGATGTTTTTACAGATGTTATTTCAGTGTGGAGATTAAAGGTGTTCCTTTGATTTTTTTTCAACATTTCAAGAAACAATATTTTATTGATTATGCTTTGTAAAAGAACAGTATTACATTGTTTACTGTGGTATTAGATGGGGTTAAATAGTATCGATGAGGTTAACCACGGTCTGTATGTTACTTTAATAACACTACTGTCAATTCGGTTGATAGTTTGGTTAAGCAGTAGTTCTTTAAATTTAAAAAAAAAATCATGTAATAAAAGTTTTTTTCCCCCTCCCTCCCCTTCTGTTTACAAGTAGTTGTTTTCCCCCTCCCTCCCCTTCTGTTTACAAGTAGTTGTTTTCCACCTCCCTCCCCTTCTGTTTACAAGTAGTTCAGACCCGTTTGAATATCCCCCTTTTGGCCTCTAGTATCACCTATGGCTCCTACAGGGACGGGACAGTGTCATTCAGTTTTGGTAAACTCTATCGATTA
>NW_018407485.1:244786-245420 GCF_002113885.1 Mizuhopecten yessoensis
GGAAGTTTTTAAAGATGCGATCGCCATGTCCGTGTCTTACGTGCATCGTTCTACTTAGGGGACGTGTGCTTTACACGTGTATCCTCTACCTGGATACCCTTACCGTTTTCGTCATACTTCGCAAAACTGCGTTCGATTTCCACCCTTGTGATCTCCTGGTCCCTGTTTAGATCAGTAGCTGTGAACAACTCTGTGGCCATTGGTGTAAATGTGCTGTTAAAATATGAAAAACATTGATAATGGAAAATGTAGCAAATACAAATATTATAGTTAGTGTCGTTATATTGTAATCTTTAGTTGGTAATATCAGTTTGAATACATCGTTTTGATTTTCAATTTATTAGATTTATAGATGCAAGTTAACTCAGTCAACTTTGTTAATGTCATATGTTACACGTACATGTGTTAGGGTTAGGGTTAGGGTTAACACTGTAAATATTGGAATATTTAAGTGGCTATTTATTGTTTTCATTTACTGTTGAATCCAATCAAAACTGCCAGACGTATTTACTTTTTTTCAAACTTATTGCTTGGTAAATAACTAAACGCCCCTTCAACTCATTGTCAACCGGTCACACTATCGGGACAGACAGTGGATCTGTGTCACCCATAGCATCGAAAGGTATAGTATTTA
>NW_018407486.1:0-503 GCF_002113885.1 Mizuhopecten yessoensis
ATATAGGTGATAGAGCTCCTGCATTCTCAATAAAAGTGATAGAGCTCACGCGTACTCAATATAAGTAATAGAGCCCTGCATATTCAATATAAGTGACAGAGCCCCTGTTTACTCAATATAAGTGATAGAGCTCACGCATACTCAATATTAATGATAGAGCCCCCGCATACTCAATATAGGTGATAGAGCCCCCGCATACTCAATATAAGTGCTAGAGCCCCCGCATACTTAATATAAGTGATAGAGCACCCGCATACATAATATAGGTGATAGAGCTCCCGCACACTCAATAAAAGTGATAGAGCCCCCGCATACTCAATATAGGTGATAGAGCTCCTGCATACTCAATATAAGTGATAGAGCCCCCGTGTACTCAATGTAAGTGATAGAGCCCCCGCATACTCAATATAAGTGATAGAGCCCCCGNTAGTGATAGAGCCCCGGTATACTCTAAATACGTCATAGAGCCCCCGATATTCAATATAAGTGATAGAGCCCATGCA
>NW_018407486.1:1902-2465 GCF_002113885.1 Mizuhopecten yessoensis
AATAAGTGATAGCGCCCCCGTATAATCTATAAAAGTGATAGAGCCCCCGTATACTCTATATAAGTGATAGTGCCCCCGCATACTCAATATAGGTGATAGAGTTCCTGCATACTCAATAAAAGTGATAGAGCCCCCGTTTACTCAATATAAGTGATAGAGCTCACGCATACTCAATATAAGTGATAGAGCCCCCGTATACTCAATATAAGTGATAAAGCCCCTGCATATTCAATATAAGTGACAGAGCCCCTGTTTGCGCAATATAAGTGACAGAAGCCAAACATACTCAAAATAGGTGATAGAGCCCCCTCATACTCAATATAGGTGATAGAGCCCCTGAATACTCAATATAAGTGATAGAGCCCCCTCATACTCAATATAAGTGATAGACCGCCCGCATACTCAATACAAGTGATAGAGCCCCCGCATACTCAATATAGGTGATAGAGCCCCTGCATACTCAATATAAGTGATAGAGCTCCCGCATACTCAATATAGGTGATAGAGCCCCCGTATATTCTATATAAGTGATAGAGACCCCACATACTCAATATAAGTGATAG
>NW_018407486.1:6584-7707 GCF_002113885.1 Mizuhopecten yessoensis
CCCGTTTACTCCATATAAGTGATAGAGCCCCCGCATACTCAATATAAGTGAAAGAGCACCTGCATACTCAATATAACTGATAGAGCCCCCGCATACTCAATATAAGTGATAGATTCACGCATACTCAATATAGGTGATAGAGCTCCTGCATACTCAATATAAGTGATAGAGCCCCCTCATACTCAATATAGGTGATAGAGCTCCTGCATACTTAATATAAGTGATAGAGCACCAACATACTCAATATAGCTGATAGAGCTCCTGCATACTCAATATAAGTGATAGAGCCCACGTATACTCAATAAAGGTGATAGAGCCCCCGCATACTCAATATAGGTGATAGAGCCCCGTATACTCAATGTATGTGAAGGAGCCCCTGCATACTCTATATAGGTGATAGAGCCCCCGCATACTCAATATAAGTGATAGAGCCCCCGTATAATCTATGTAAGAGATAGAGCCCCGGTATACTCTAAATAAGTCATAGAGCCCCCTATATTCAATATAAGTGATAGAGCCCATGCATATTCAATAAAGGTGACAGAGCCCCCACATATTCAATATAAGTGATAGAGCCCCCGTATACTCTATATAAGTGATAGAGCCCCCGCATACTCAATATAAGCGATAGAGCCCCCGCATACTCAATATAAGTGATAGAGCACCTGCATACTCAATATAACTGATAGAGCCCCCTCATACTCAATATAGGTGATAGAGCCCCTGCATACTCAATTTAAGTGATAGAGCCGCCGAATACTCAATATAAGTGATAGAGACCCCACATACTCAATATAAGTGATAGAGCCCCTGCATACTCAATTTAAGTGATAGAGCCGCCGAATACTCAATATAAGCGATAGAGACCCGCATACTCAATATGAGTGATAGAGCACCTGCATACTCAATATAGGAGATAGAGCCCCCGCATATTCAATATAAGTGATAAAGATCCCGCAAATATAAGTGATATAGCCCCCGCATACTCAATTTAAGTGATAGAGCACCCGTATACTCAATATAAGCGATAGAGACCCGCATACTCAATATAAGTGATAGAGCACCTGCATACTCAATATAGGTGATAGAGCCCCCGCATACTCAATATAAGTGATAGAGCCCC
>NW_018407486.1:7723-7975 GCF_002113885.1 Mizuhopecten yessoensis
CACCTGCATACTCAATATAACTGATAGAGCCCCCTCATACTCAATATAGGTGATAGAGCCCCTGCATACTCAATATAAGTGATAGAGCCCCCGCATATTCAATATAAGTGATAGAGCCCCCGCATACTCAATATAGGCGATAGAGCCCCTGCATACTCAATATAAGTGATAGAGCCCCGGTATACTCTAAATAAGTGATAGAGTCCTCTATATTCAATAAAGGTGATAGAGCCCATGCATATTCAATAAAGG
>NW_018407487.1:0-503 GCF_002113885.1 Mizuhopecten yessoensis
GCAATGCTACTCAATAGAGATCAGTGTCGATGTGATCATGGTAGACATTGTCCAGTAGCCCAATCCAATCCTACTCAGTGGAGGTCAGTGTCGATAAGATCATTATTGACATTGTCCAGTAACCTAAAACAGTTTTACTTAGTGGTGGTCAGTGTCGATAAGATCATTGTAGACATTGTCCAGTAGCCTGATATAATCTTACTCAACTGTGGTCAGTGTCGATGATATATTTATGGCCATTGTCCAGTAACCTGAAACCATCTTACTCAGTGGAGGTCAGCGTCGATGATATATTTATGGACATTGTCCAATAACCTGTAACCTGAAACAATCGTACTCAGTGGAGCTCAGTGTCGATGAGATCAGTGTTGACATTGTCCAGTAACCTGAAACAATTTGTCTCAGTGGAGGTCAGTGTCGATGATATATTTATGGCCATTGTCCAGTAACCTGAAACCATCTTACTCAGTGGAGGTCAGCGTCGATGAGATCATTGTAGACAT
>NW_018407487.1:10272-10418 GCF_002113885.1 Mizuhopecten yessoensis
TATCTATCAACAACTAGTACTATGTACTTACAGCCTAATCTATCAACAACTAGTACTATGTACTTACAGCCTAGTATATCAACAACTAGTACTTTGTTCCCTACAGCCTAGTATATCAACAACAAGTACTATGTACTTACAGCCTA
>NW_018407487.1:14582-14701 GCF_002113885.1 Mizuhopecten yessoensis
TAACAACTAGTACTATATACTTACAGCCTAATCTATCAACAACTAGTACTATGTACTTACAGCCTAGTATATCAACAACTAGTACTATGTACTTACAGCCTAATCTATCAACAACTAGT
>NW_018407487.1:19174-34582 GCF_002113885.1 Mizuhopecten yessoensis
TGTCGATAAGATCATTGCAGACATTGTCCAGTAACCTGATATGATTTTTCTCCTTGGAGGTCAGTGTCGATGTGATCATTGTAGACATTATCCAGTAGCCTGAAACAATATTACTCAGTGGAGGTCAGCGTCGATGATATATTTATGGACATTGGCCAGTAACCTGAAACTATCTTTCTCATTGGAGGTCAGTGTCGATGATATATTTATGGACATTGGCCAGTAACCTGAAACTATCTTACTCAGTGGAGGTCAGTGTCGATGAGATCATTGTAGACATTGTCCAGTAATCTGAAAAGAATCTTACTCCGTGGTGGTCAGTGTCGATACAATCATTGTTGACATTGCCCAGTAAACTGGAACAATCTTACTCAGTGGAGGTCAGTGTCGATGAGATCAGTAACGACATTGTCCAGTAAAACTAACTTTCTCGGTTGACGTCAGTGTCGAAGAAAATCATTATGGGTATGGCTAGTAACCTATCATGAATAAACATCTTTCACAGCATTATCATAAAAAACAACAGCTCTTTGATCGGTCATATGGATTTATTTGTTTTAAGTTAGGGCTCATATGAGCAAGTGTAAAGTATCTTTGATTTTAAAAAAATGTAAAACATTAATGAAGTCCTTGTTTTAAAAATGAATATAATAGTTGACTTCATTAGCATAATTAATGACATTATTTTAACCATACAAATATAACATTAAGACTCCATCTTTCATTTTAACAACAAGTACTATGTACTTACAGCCTAATATATCAACAACTAGTACTATATACTTACAGCCTAATCTATCAACATGACAATACATTATTATTTACAACGAATTACAGATGTAATTGAAGATAGTACTACATTGAATGTACGTACAGTCTATGGAGAATAATGCATACATTTTCCTATATAGCACTCTTTATATACAATCGTACTAGTCCAAGGGCTGAACGCCTGGAGGGCTATTATGGATCGAGGGTTGATACACGGTGAGTTATAGATAATCAAATATTATTTTGTGTATTGCATACATACTTACAAGTTGCCAGATGAATATGTTCGAAGTGTCAATATCTTTAACGTTATTCTTTTTCGCTAAAACAAGAAATAGATAACTCAGCGCCATCCGATTTTAAAATGATGTTACCGTCTACTGTAGCTGTTGTCTGTTCAAGGTTTCATTTGTCATCTGAATATATTTGATAAGACAATTGAGAGCTGTTTTGAATGTGGTCCGATACGGATAAAAAGCAACCGACTGTCAGTGGGCAAAACGGATATTGACAAAATAAACCTACGAACAATTAATCTGGATATATCAGTAAGTATGTAATACAATACATTAGTATGATAAAACAGCAAGACAATATCTACAACACAAAATGAACAATTTTTGTTAATAGTATTACTTTCTGGCATGTACTTTGTAATGTATGATAAGAATGGCCGTCATTCCATCAGAATACCTAGTTACTGAGACCGTTATACAGCTGTTTACGTACTGTGTACGTAGTAGTGTTGTGATAACATTTATTTTATTGCAAAACGATCCAAATGTTAATCACTCACTTTAGATAATACTATGGTGGTTCTTACGATTATATTTGGTGACACATGTGTATTTATAAAATACACACACACACAATATTTTTTCATTTTCTCCCTTTAGGGTTTTGATTTAGTGATAATGAAAAGCTTTCAGACAAATAGATTAATTACCTATATATGACGTAAGTATACACACACACACATTGTCTATCACACTCAATCTTACAGTCGTCAATGCTGCCATACCTCACTCACTCTCTCTCACTCCCCCTGTCAGTCATTCAAAATCTGCCATTACCTGAATCAGCTTTCAGTACGACATGGTTAATGCTATAAACATATTCAGTAGAAATACTTGACAAAGTTATTTTCATGCAGTTTAACACACCTTTTCACAAATTTCCATAAGAATGATTTCAAACTCAATCATACACATGTTTCTATGGCAACGTAATGCTTGATTATGGTACATATGTATCTAAGGAACCGGAATGTTTGTTGAAGGTACATTTGTCTCTAAGGCACCGGAATGTTTGTTGAGGTACATATGTCTCTAAGGCACCGGAATGTTTGTTGAAGGTACATATGTATCTAAGGAACCGGAATGTTTGTTGAAGGTACATATGTCTCTAAGGCACCGGAATGTTTGTTGAGGTACATATGTCTCTAAGGCACCAGAATGTTTGTTGAAGGTACATATGTAGCTAAGGCACCGGAATGTTTGTTGAAGGGACATTGTACATATGTATCTAAGGCGCCGGAATGTTTGTTGAGGTACATATGTCTCTATGGCACCGGAATGTTTGTTGAGGTACATATGTCTCTATGGCACCGGAATGTTTGTTGAAGGTATATATGTCTCTCAGGCGCCGGAATGTTTGTTGAAGGTATATATGTCTCTCAGGCACCGGAATGTTTGTTCAAGGTACATATGTATCTAAGGAACCGGAATGTTTGTTGAAGGTACATATGACTCTAAGGGACCGGGATCTTTGTTGAAGGTACATTGTACATATGGATCTAAGGCACCGGAATGCTTGTTGAAAGTCCCCCTGCCTCTAAAGCCCCAGAAATACCTGTGTTAACCCGGATGTTCCAAGACAGGTCCATAATTGTCAGAACACGCCTTGAATCATTTGTTTAACCTTCGGACGCCGTTTAGTCAACATTCACCATAGGACCAAACACCAACCCTAGCACGTCAAGATTATTTGTTAATAAAACTTGTCAATAAAGGACTATATGACATAGATGTCGGCACTTTTGTGGCAAAATCTTACACAAATGATCACGTGTTCCTTCGCCAGCCGTGCGACTTTGGACCAAACTTGAAACACAGCTTCTTCGGCAAGCCTCTATCTTTTGGTATGTCGTCAAAGTAGCCTTCCTTCCGAGAGTATCTAAACAAAGAAAAGATTTACGGACATCAGTTATCAACTCAAATGTTAAATACATGTGTAAATTAAGTGTCTTTGTTGATATTAATATACATAAGTTATTTGATAAATCATAGATCGCATTATGCAAACAGTACAGGTGAATCTACAAGGTTTTATTAGATTTTGTATAACAATATTACGCAATAAAATATATGCTTTGCTTGACCAGTTCTACTGTGAAGTAATTCTTACGACATTTCCAATGTATACAAAGAAACAAATTATACATAGGCAGAGAAGAAATAACGACAATGCAAACAAAGGAATTTGTCAAATTTTCAGGGCGCTCCGACATTCTTTTTCAAGTCAGAAACATGAAAACATATCACAACACATAACACAGATAAACAATCATTACGAAATAACAATACATCACATAAAACACATAAACAAACAAAAACAGTTATCTCTTCTGCAATATGCTGTTGTAATCGTATATCCCATCGGTAAGCGTTTAACTGTAGACTTGTTATTGTAAAAACAAAACATTTTGAATAAGTGAGTTCAAGTTATTTAATAGGAATACAGTGTGACCTTAAAGGTTAAGTGACAAATGACAATACGAAGACCACTGTTTTATCATTGCAAGGTGTGATTGCTATACAAGGAAGCACGGTAGTCTAGTAGTAGGACGCCGGGCTCGTGACCGAAAGGTTGCGTGTTCGAGACACGTCACGGCGCTGTGTTGTATCTTTGAGCAAGATACTTTACTCCGCTTGTTCCAGTATACTCAGCTATAAATGAGTACGTGGTTGGGCAGTGCTAGAATTGTAGAATGCTAGCTGTGAGCGCCGAAATGGCAGCACCGGCTGTATGCTCCCCATGGGAGTTTGGAAAGATAGTCTGGTTGCAAAGGCCCTATAACCACGGATAATAATATAAGAACTTTGAATCTTACATTTGACGATCAGACAAATTTTGAAGAAGCTGGATCTAGGAAATATCTTCTGTTTACAGCGAGATACGAAAAAAATGAACAAAAAGCATAAATTCGTATGGATAGTTTAACTGCTAACTAACGAAATTACAAGTAATTTGATCGTAATGGCACAATGAACCCAAACAATACGTGTATGGCTTATGTGTATGTACATGTAATATGCAAATAAAAAATCCAAACTCTAAGCGCATTGGCTGTCAAATAAATGTTGTTCTGTCTACATGTGAATGGCCCTTTAGGATTTCTAGAATGAATTTTGCAAATATAACTGTTGGGTTTTTACGTACGCTCACCGCCAGACCAGGAAGTATTTGCCACACTTGTAATGTATTACGATAACATGACCACGTGATCATCGACAAAGGTATGTTACGTATGACAAGTACACGTGGACAAGGAAATATAAACTGCACCATATGCTTTGTGCATATCATTTACAACACAAACAAAACTACGTTATGAGAAAATGGCTTGTTTAAAACTGATCAATCGTTTATATGTGTTGTTTACAAATTGAAACGGGAAACAAAATATCTACATGTAGTGAGGGTGAAGCTAGCCCTTTATGAAATCAAAAGAGAAAGTGAAACTAATTAACACCAGTTTAAGTCTCATGCAGGAATTGTAAGAAAAAACGCTGGTATTTACCTCAAAGATCTGCTCAATTTTTCATATGTCATTTTCGTCTTGTTCTTTTTCATTGACCCCCATTCATTTGCAACCTCTGTTGATTTCAGGACACGGAATATACCCTCATCTTCATCTTCCCATTTAATAATCTTTGGACAGTGTTCTGGATTCTGAAGAAGGTCCCGGATGAATTCCCACAAATGATAAACACTAGAAGCTAAAACAAGTTAAACAAATATTAGAACTAATGATTAAATTTCTCTATCAAACAAAGATTATAATTAATGATTCAATTTCTCTATCAAACGAATACATATAAGTGTCATAACCTACATCATTAAAAGGTCTGCATACAAATGCATGGGGAAAACGAAATGTATGCTAACAATTCCGAACAACTACAAATATTAAATGCGTCAGTTACACGCTATCAATGTCCTTCAATGTGGCTTTTTAAAAAACTTACTTTGTCCTTTCTTCCTGCCAGGGCGTTTCCGTTTCTGTTTGTCTGAAGATTTGATGGAGTTATCACTGCTTGAATCTTCCTCGTCATATGTTTGCCCTAAATCCATCACCCCTAGTTTGCTGTCGCTTTCCTCGTATCCACTGTTACAGTAATACGGCTTGAATACGGAATCGTCCGGCAGATTCTGGGGCTCGATCTTCACCTTAGGAACGATGGCGTTCTGCATGTTCGAGCGAACGTCAATTTTTCCCAATTCAATCATTGCATGTGGTGTGCACGTCTCAAGTCCTGGTTCCACACTGCAGTCTGCAAGTAGAATGAATATACAATGTAAGTGTCCGTGTTTATCCAACGGTTTGGTCGTTTTACTTCCTGCTTGAGTCACGAAATCTGCTCGGGGGTTTATAGATATGTGTTCGTCAGTAAAACTCTCGGGTGATCTTACAGATATCATATCATATCATAGCAAACAGACTGGAAGACGATATCAACTGTTACATATATATGTGCAATAATTTGTTCTAAAACAACTTGATATAACAAAACGATGGTACATATAAATATAGTATGTTTGTTTATATCAGTGGATATCCCCCGAGGCCCCTTTGTGACGACATGATCGTATCGTTCAGTAACACACCTGTGCTCGTTTGTTAGTCTGTGCGTTTCCTGGGATAACAGTGTAAATCAATGTCTTACAGATAAGACTCCGTTCATAGAACGCTTTTGTTGCTAGTTTTGTTAATTAAGGAAACATTTGTAAAATATTTAAAGTATTTTTATTGTTTTACGTGCTTTTCTATACCTTCCATAAGTCTAAAGTACTTTTTGATAAAAACTGGTTTTAAAATGCTCTATAAACAAGTAACTAAATTTTGCATCATTAGAATTAAATTATTTGCTGTGAAATACATTTTCCTATATTTGAACAAATTTCTAAATATCAAACTTCTGTATTTTTACCTATCACTTATTATCAATGTGATCGTTTTAGATCTATGCTTTTATAGATATCTATATCTATAAAACCATTATCATGATTGATAATTTTTGTTATTAAACATACATGTAAACCAAATACAGAAAAAAAAACATATTCATTTTTATTATTTGAAATTTCCTAGAAAATTCGTCAAATGTAAGTAAGCTTAAGTCATAAGGTTCGAATTACTATCCTTCAAGTTCCTTAAAAAGCTATGATATAGCGAACATTATTCCGTTAATCTACATGTATTTTTATAAAAGTTTGATATATCTGTTAAAATAGCGAATTCGATGTTAAAGAAATTATAAGACATATATCGAGGTACAGAGACAAGGTTACCTGATCAACTGGTGTATTTACATGTCATAGCATTTCAAAAGTTACTTGTAATAGTAAGCTTGGAAAGTGAGGGTGACGCATTGGCTGTTTACAACTGATATAACTCTTAAGCGAGGGATGACTTTTAGTTTGAAATAACATGTTGATATCCGTTTGCTTGTGTAATCTATCAGAGAAACATATTTTCTTCAAGTAGCAATTCAATGACTGATTAGATTTATCATCGGCTATATATGTGTTACACAGTGGCAACTCAATGTATGATTAGATTTATCATCGGCTATATACGTGTTACACAGTGGCAATTCAATGACTGATTATATTCATCATCGTCTATATATGTGTTACACAGTGGCAATTCAATGTATGATAAGATTTATCATCGGCTATATACGTGTTACACATTGGCAACTAATGACTGATTAGATTTATCATCGGCTATATACGTGTTACACGTTGGCAACTAAATGACTGATTAGATTTATCATCGGCTATATACGTGTAACACAGTGGCAACTCAACGTATGATTATATTCATCATCGGCTATATACGTGTTACACAGTGGCAATTCAATGACTAAGTATATTCATCATCGGCTATATACGTGTAACACAGTGGCAAGTCAATGACTGATTATATTCATCATCGGCTATATATGTGTAACACATTGGCAATTCAATGACTGATTACATTAATCATCGGCTATATATGTGTTACACAGTGGCAATTCAATGACTGATAAGATTTATCATCGGCTATATATGTGTAACACAGTGGCAATTCAATGACAGATTAGATTTATCATCGGCTATACACGTGTTACACAGTGGCAATTCAATGACTGATTAGATTCATCATCGGCTATATATGTGTTACACAGTAGCAATTCAATGACAGATTAGATTTATCATCGGCTATATACGTGTAACACAATCATCGGCTATATACGTGTAACACAGTGGCAATTCAATGACAGATTATATTCATCATCGGCTATGTATGTGTTACACAGTGGCAACTCAATGTATGATTAGATTTATAATTGGCTATATACGTGTAACACAGTGGCAATTCCATGACTGAGTATATTCATCATCGTCTATATATGTGTAACACAGTGGCAATTAAATGTCAGATTAGATTTATCATCGGCGATATATGTGTTACACAGTGGCAATTTAATGACAGATTAGATTTATCAGCGGCTATACACGTGTTACACAGTGGCAGTTCAATGACTGATTAGATTTATCACCGGCTATACACGTGTTACACAGTGGCAGTTCAATGACTGATTAGATTCATCACCGGCTATATATGTGTTACACAGTCGCAATTCAATGACTGATAATATTTATCATCGGCTATATACGTGCTACACAGTGGCAATTCAATGACAGACAAGATTTATCATCGGCTATGTATGTGTTACACAGTGGCAATTCAATGCATGATTATATTTATCATTGGCTATATATGTGTTACACAGTGGCAACTCAATGTATGATTAGATTTATCATTGGCTATATACGTGTAACACAGTGGCAATTCAATGACTGATTATATTTATCATTGGCTATATATGTGTTACACAGTGGCAACTCAATGTATGATAAGATTTATCATCGGCTATATATGTGTTACACAGTGGCAATGCAATGTATGATAAGATTTATAATCGGCTAAATATGTGTTACACAGTGGCAATTCAATGACTGATTGGATTTATCATCGGCTATACACGTGTTACACAGTGGCAATTCAATGACTGATTATATTTATCATTGGCTATATTTGTGTTACACAGTGGCAATTCAATGTATGATTAGATTTATCATCGGCTATATATGTGTTACACAGTGGCAATGCAATGTATGATAAGATTTATCATCGGCTAAATATGTGTTACACAGTGGCAATTCAATGACTGATTAGATTTATCATCGGCTATATATGTGTTACACAGTGGCAATGCAATGTATGATAAGATTTATCATCGGCTATATATGTGTTACACAGTGGCAATTCAATGTATGATTAGATTTATCATCGGCTATATATGTGTTACACAGTGGCAATTCAATGACCGATTAGATTTATCATCGGCTATATACGTGTTACACAGTGGCAATTCAATGCATGATTAGATTTATATGTGTAACAAGGTTGGCACTTTCCTAAACATGCATTTCCTCATAGCTCCGTTTCCAAGTTTCAAGCATGACTTCCATTGAACGTTTCGATAATTCAAATCTTATGACAAAATCATTAAAACAATTCCAGACATTTGACAATCTGCTTACAACAAGTATTTCGGGAGCATGGAGTTTCCGAATCATGATTATATAACAGCAGTTGAAAAATAAAGTAAGCCTACCTATCCTGTTAACCGTTTTTTTTTTCTCTCACTAAGTAGACATGTCTGATTAATTATAGTTTCTCTATTAAGCATATCTACAACATTGACAATAGTTTCTGTCTGCTCATTAACTACAGATGTTCTTTTAACTGTAGGTTCTCCTCTACCTACGTCAGTAACGATAAATAATTTATCTATAAATAAGGAGAAATTCCTATCACGTATGTGATGTATATCACTGACTCGACCTCAGTGGACGCTTGACTTCAATATTCTTAGGACAACATCGCGTGCAAGATGAAGCTACTTGTGTTTTGTTTGATGTATAATTGTCGTATTGAGCGACGAGGACATGTCCAAAAATCAGAAGTCAAATGCACCGTTTTATTAATGATTTTTGCACATGTTATCCATTGATAGGTATTCCCTTCTACAAACTACCAATTTTTTGACGGTGTGTCGACTAGACACATATTTATACATGTATTTCCATAGCTCTTTCTGAGACATGAAATCCTGATAGATATACAAAACATAAAACATAACAAACAATATAAAAATTAATAAAATCCAAACAAACAAAAAAGAATAGAAGTTTGACTTACCTGAACTGTAATCGGACATATCCCCGACAGATCCTGGACTGTGAGGGTAACAGGGTGGTTCTGTATTGTCCACAGATGCCATAATCTCATACTCAATAAGTCCAACCTCACATTGATCGTCGTGCGGATCTACTTCCTCGCTATCCGACCACATAGGTAAAGGTATCAACAGATCCCCGGGCGATGACAGTTCTTGAATATCAGTTTCGTTTCCTGTAAGTAATCAATTTGAAATCTGAAAATAAATCTTCCTTCCTTTGTTTAGTTTTTAAGGAAGTATTTCATTTCGCATTACTTTTTGAAAATTATAACGATTAACTTCCTTTTCTGTCTGTCACAAAAACTTAACTGTTTGGCCTTCAGTAATGTATGTCCTGTGTATAACCTTGTTTAGCTATTGAGAGCAAACATAATTGACGGGTCTATGATCATACATAATTGACGGGTCTATGATCATACACAATTGACGGGTGTATGGTCATACATAATTGACGGGTCTATGGTCATACATAATTGACAGGTATATAGTCATACATAATTGACGGGTCTATGATCATACATAATTGACGGGTCTATGGTTATACATAATTGAAGGGTCTTTGATCATACATAATTGACGGGTCTTTGATCATACATATTTGACGAGTCTATGATCACATTTAATTGACGGGTCTATGATCATACATAATTGACGGGTCTTTGATCATACATAATTGACGGGTCGATGGTCATACATAATTGACGGGTCTTTGATCATACATAAGTGACGGGTCTATGATCATACATAATTGACGGGTATATGATCATACATAGTTGACGAGTCTGTGATCATATATAATTAACGGGTGTATGGTCATACATAATTCACGGGTCTATGGTCTTATATAATTGACAGGTCTATAGTCATATATATATGACGGGTCTATGATCATACATAATTGATTGGTCTTTGATCATAATAATACATAATTGACGGGTGTATGATCATACATAACTGACGGGTCTATGATCATACATAATTGATTGGTCTTTGATCATACAAAATTGACGGGTTTATGGTCATATATAATTGACGGGTGATTGGTGATACATAACTGACGGGTATATGGTCATATATAATTGACGGGTCTTTGATCACACATAATTGACGGGTCTATGTTCATACATAATTGACGGGTCTTTGATCATACATAATTGACGAGTCTATGATCACATAAAATTGACGGGTCTATGTTTATACATAATTGACGGGTCTATGATCATACATAATTGACGGGTGTATGGTCATACATAATTGACGGGTCTATGATCATACATAATTGACGGGTCTATGATCATACATAATTGACGGGTCTTTGATCATACATAAGTGACGGGTCTATGATCATACATAATTGACGGGTATATGATCATACATAATTGACTGGTCTATGATCATACATAATTGACGAGACTATGATCACATATAATTAATGGGTCTATGATCATACATAATTGACGGGTCTATGATCTTAAAAAATTGACGGGTCTATGATCATACATTATGGACGGGTCTATGATCATACATAATTGATTGGTCTTTGATCATACATAATTAACGGGTGTATGGTCATACATAATTAACGGATGTATTGTCATACATAATTGACGGGTATATGGTCTTATATAATTGATGGGTCTATGGTGATACATAATTGACGGGTCTATGATCATGCATAATTGACGGGTGTATGGTCATATATAATTGACGGGTATATGGTCATACGTAATTGACGGGTCTATGGTCATACATAATTGACAGGTCTATAGTCATACATAATTGACGGGTCTATGATCATACACAATTGACGGGTGTATGGTCATACATAATTGACGGGTATGTGGTCTTATATAATTGATGGGTCTATGGTGATACATAATTGACGGGTCTATGATCATGCATAATTGACGGGTGTATGGTCATATATAATTGACGGGTCTTTGATCATACAAAATTGACGGGTCTATGGTAATACATAAGTCACGGGTCTATGATCATACATAATTGACGGGTCTATGGTCTTATATAATTGATGGGTGTATGGCGATATATAGTTGATGGGTCTATGGCGATACATAATTGACGGGTCTATGGTCATACAACATGCAATGAGACATAGTGGTTTTCCCGACTTTTAATGGGTTGTTAACACACTACGCATTAACTTCAACTTGTTTACAGTTGATTTTCATCATTCATCATAGAAATAATTTGATCCTATTCTCAAAAAATGATACATGCATGTACTGTTACTCACGAAAACAAAAAAAGCCAAATAAGACCATTTTTTTTGTATCAGATTATGCTGTAACATTCAATGCTGAACAAAGATATGAGATGGTAGAGGTCTGATCACCATGATCTGTAGCCGAGACGGTTACAGGGATTGTTTGATAAACACTGAAAGTTGGGGTCCGTGTCCAGGAGAATATCTTTTTTTATTTATTCATCATAGTACTTTGATTATACAGGGTGTTTTATTCAATTTATTCTAAAATAATATTTTCTGTATTTTCCTTATGTAACATGACGGACACATGAGTTTTTTTACGTTTTATCAATAGTCTTTGAACCAACGTCGTCGTAAAACCTAAATATGTAAATTGACCATCATACGTTAAATTTAATTTAATTAATGTTTACTAGATTTTCATTTTTTTTCTTTTTTTACTTGCATTAAATTTCAATTCAATATTTATAATATCATGATTAAATATTTTATGAGCGTTGATCATGATATTCGATACGTTAGTAAATGTTTTAGCGTTAGGAAGGGTGGTTTTACAGAAGGTAAGACGTTTTAACAAAAGTTATATTTGACAGTGATGACGATCCCTGGTTATCCAGAATATCTTCAGAATTTACAAAATAAACATTTCATTGTCTCCTTGTAAATACATGATACCAATGTGTGAAGTGCGTCGTGTATTGCTGTTTGTATGCTTGTTAAAATTAGTTTGTTGCACACGATTAAAATGTTTGGTTATAAATCGCTGTTAAAAGGACTATTTTACAATTTAAGACTCCTATGTATTTTTTTTAAGATAAAATAAATGTTGACAGTACAAATTTATTTTTATTCTAAATCTTGTCTGCGACTTTACCAACCTTGTTCAATAAACCAGGACCTCTACACGGTCAGTAACACATCGGAGACGTTAACATTTACTAACTGCATTAAAATCGATCTTTCAGAGGTGTCTAATAAAACAAATGTACTACAGTTCTTGCACAGTTGTATCTATTATCAACAATGAATAGTGTAGGTCAACTAGTAGTGCATGAGTCTGGTCATCGATGTTATGTCACTCAGCGAACTAGAAATACGAACATATCTCATAACGGTTGTTATCATGTGTTTAGGCGTTTTTGTGATATAGTACACATGATATCAAACTTTAAATTGCAACTATTTTGGGGGAATATTACTACCATAAATATACCTACATGATAATTGATTAACCATGAACGGTGCTCTGGCCACATGTTAATGCCACTCAGTGGTTTGAATATCTTTCCACTAAATGTAAATAACTGAGTGATATTGTCAAGTCTTGTTCTTTAATACGTTGTATGCCGTACTCCGTACCGGTATTGGAACATCAGTGAATGCCCACGCTCTCCGTACCGGTATTGGAACATCAGTGGATGCCCACGCTCTCCGTACCGTTATTGGGACATCAGTGGATGCCCACGCTCTCCGGACCGGTATTGGAACACCAGTGGATGCCCACGCTCTCCGTATCGGCATTGGAACATCAGTGGATGCCCACACTCTCCGCACCGGTATTGGAACATCAGTGGATGCCCACGCTCTCCGTACCGGTATTGAAACATCAGTGGACGACCACGGTCTCCGTACCGGTATTGGAACATCAGTGGACGACCACGCTCTCCGTACCGATATTGGAACATCAGTGGACGACCACGCTCTCCGTACCGGTATTGGAACATCAGTGGATAACCACCCTCTCCGTACCGGTATTGGAACATCAGTGGATGCCCACGCTCTCCGTACCGGTATTGGAACATCAGAGGATGCCCACACTCTCCGTACCGGTATTGGAGCATCAGTGGATGCCCACACTCTCCGTACCGGTATTGGAGCATCAGTGGATGCCCACACTCTCCGTACCGGCATTGGAACATCAGTGGATGCCCACACTCTACGTACCGGTATTGGAACATCCGTGGATGACCACGCTCTCCATACCGGTATTGGAACATCAGTGGATGCCCACCCTCTCCGCACCGGTATTGGAACATCAGTGGATGCCCACACTCTCCGTACCGGAATTGGAACATCAGGGGATGCCCACGCTCTCCGTACCGGTATTGGAACATCAGCGGATGCCCACACTCTCCGTACCGGTATTGGAGCATCAGTGGACGACCACGCTCTCCGTACCGGTATTGGATCATCAGTGGACGACCACGCTCTCCGTACCGGCATTGGAACATCAGTGGATGCCCACACTCTACGTACCGGTATTGGAACATCCGTGGATGACCACGCTCTCCATACCGGTATTGGAACATCAGTGGATGCCCACCCTCTCCGCACCGGTATTGGAACATCAGTGGATGCCCACAGTCTCCGTACCGGTATTGGAACATCAGTGGATGTCCACACTCTCCGTACCGGTATTGGAACATCAGTAGATGCCCACGCTCTCCGTACCGGTATTGGAACATCAGCGGATGCCCACACTCTCCGTACCGGTATTGGAGCATCAGTGGATGCCCACACTCTCCGTACCGGCATTGGAACATCAGTGGATGACCACGCTCTCCGTTCCGGTATTGGAACATCAGTGGACGACCACGCTCTCCGTACCGGTATTGGATCATCAGTGGACGACCACGCTCTCCGTACCGGCATTGGAACATCAGTGGATGCCCACACTCTACGTACCGGTATTGGAACATCCGTGGATGACCACGCTCTCCATACCGGTATTGGAACATCAGTGGATGCCCACACTCTCCGCACCGGTATTGGAACATCAGTGGATGCCCACACTCTCCGTACCGATATTGGAACATCAGTGGACGACCACGCTCTCCGTACCGGTATTGGATCATCAGTGGACGACCACGCTCTCCGTACCGGTATTGGATCATCAGTGGACGACCACGCTCTCCGTACCGGCATTGGAACATCAGTGGATGACCACGCTCTCCGTTCCGGTATTGGAACATCAGTGGATGCCCACGCTCACCGTACCGGTATTGGAACATCAGTGGATGCCCACGCTCACCGTACCGGTATTGGAACATCAGTGGATGCCCACCCTCTCCGCACCGGTATTGGAACATCAGTGGATGCCCACACTCTCCGTACCGGGATTTGAACATCAGTGGATGACCACGCTCTCCGTACCGGTATTGGAGCATCAGTGGATGCCCACACTCTCCGTACCGGTATTGGAGCATCAGTGGACGACCACGCTCTCCGTACCGGTACAAACAAATAGCAGCTTAACATGTGTGTATTATGATGATTTGTTAACAAATTTCAGTTTGTCTGCATCTTAAAACTTATATTTTCATATTTGTGTTTGCTGATATTCCAACAATGGTGAAGCCAATCTCTTTTTAAATTGACTGGCTGACTGGCTGACTGGTTGACTGACTGACTGGCTGGCTGACTGACTGACTGGCTGACTGACTGACTGACTGACTGACTGACTGGCTGCCTGGCTGGCTGACTGACTGACTGACTGACTGACTGACTGGCTGACTAACTGACTGACTGGCTGACTAACTGACTGACTGACTGGCTGACTGACTGGCTGACTGACTGGCTGGCTGACTGACTGACTGACTGGCTGAGTGGCTGACTGACTGACTGGCTGGCTGGCTGACTAACTGACTGACTGACTGGCTGACTGACTGGCTGGCTGACTGACTGACTGACTGACTGACTGACTGGCTGACTAACTGACTGACTGGCTGACTAACTGACTGACTGACTGGCTGACTGACTGGCTGACTGACTGGCTGGCTGACTGACTGACTGACTGGCTGAGTGGCTGACTGACTGACTGGCTGGCTG
>NW_018407487.1:35321-40968 GCF_002113885.1 Mizuhopecten yessoensis
GACTGACTGACTGACTGACTGGCTGGCTGACTGACTGACTGACTGACTGACTGACTGGCTTACTGACTGACTGAAAAACTAACTGACTGACTGACTGACTGACTGGCTGACTGACTGACTGACTGAGAAATTTGTTAAATGAAAAAAATACATAACATAAGAAACACAAGAGAATATTGATTTGTCAACAAAACAGTAATTCCAGTAAAAATCAATACCAGATAAGAACCTATCTACACTGGATCCTTGAATGGTTATATTACAACGTGTTTGATATGCTCTATATACTGAACTAGCTGTTTAGTATACAATATTGTGTAACTGAATGCGAGAAAACTGAGAAGTGTTGTCATGTGGAACAACGTACCAACAATGTAGGGAATAGATGAACATTAGCAAAATAATTCGACAATATGATCATGATAGCATCATATACCGACAATATGATCATGATAACACTGTATACCGACAATATGATCCTGATAACATTGTATACTGACAATATGATCCGGATAACACTGTATACCGACAATATGATTCTGATAAAATCATATACCGACAATATGATCATGATAACATCGTAAACCGACAATATGATCCTGATAAGACTGTTTACCGACAATATGATCCTGATAACATCATGTACCGACAACATGATCATGATAACATCATATACCGACAATATGATCCTGATACCACTGCCGACAATATGATCCTGATACCACTGCCGACAATATGATCCTGACAACACTGTATACCGATAATATAATCCTGATAACACCATATACCGACAATATGATCATGATAACACGGTATAACGACACTTTGATGCTGATAACACACTTAATCGACAATATGATCCTGATACCACTGCCGACAATATGATCCTGATAACACTGTATACCGATAATATAATCCTGATAACACCATATACCGACAATATGATCCTGATAACACTGTATACCGACAATATGATCCTGATAACACACTTAATCGACAATATGATCCTGATAACACCATATACCGACAATATGATCATGAAAACACTGTATACCGACAATATGATCCTGATAACACTGTATACCGAAAATATGATGCTGATAACACCATATACCGACAATATGATCCTTATAACACGGTATACTGACAAAATGATCATGATAACACTGTATGACGACAATATGATTCTGAAAACACACTTAACCGACAATATGATCCTGATAACATCAAATACCGACAACATGATCCTGATTACACTGTATAACGACAATATGATCCTGATCACAAACTATACCAAAAATATGATCCTGATACACACTAAACCGACAGTATGATCATGATAAAACCATTTACCGACAATATGATCCTGATAACACTATATACCGACAATATGATTCTGATAACACTGTGTACAGACAATATCATCTTGATAACACTATTTACCGATAACATGATCCTGATAACACCATATACCGACAATATCATCCTGATAACACTATTTACCTATAATATGATCCTGATAACACCATATACCGACAATATCATCCTGATAACACTATTTACCGATAATATGATCCTGATAACACCATATACCGACAATATCATCCTGATAACACTATTTACCGATAATATGANGGATCATATGTCGATAAATAGTGTTATTAGGATCATATTGTCGGTATACAGTGTGATCAGAATCATATTGTGGGTAATGGTGTTATCGGGATCATATTGTCGGTAAACAGTGTTATCAGGATCATATTATCGGTATACAGTATAATCAGGATCATATTGTCGGTATATGATGTTATTGGGATCATATTGTCAGTATACAGTATTATCAGGATCATATTGTCGGTTAAGTGAGTTATCAGGATCGTATTGTCAGTTTACAGTGTTATCAGGATCATATTGTCAGTATACAGTGTTATCAGGATCATATTGTCAGTATACAGTGTTATCAGGATCATATTGTGGGTATATAGTGTTATCAGGATCATATTGTCAGTATACAGTGTTATCAGGATCGTATTGTCAGTTTACAGTGTTATCAGGATCATATTGTCAGTATACAGTGTTATCATGATCATATTGTCGGTATATGATTTTATCAGGATCATATTGTCGTTATACAGTGTTATCAGAATCATATTGTGGGTATATAGTGTTTTCAGGATCATATTGTCGGTATAGGATGTTTTCAGGATCATATTGTCGGTATATGATGTTATCAGCATCATATTGTCGGTATATGATGTTATCAGGATCATATTGTCAGTATACAGTGTTATAATGATCATATTGTCAGTATACAGTGTTATCAGGGTCATATTGTCGGTATAGGATGTTTTCAGGATCATATTGTCGGTTAAGTGTGTTAACAGGATCATATTATTGGTATAGTTTGTGATCAGGATCATATTGTCGTTATACAGTGTTTTCAGGATCATATTGTCATTATGCTGACAATATGATGCTGATAACACCATATACCCACAATATGATCCTGATTACACTGTATACCGACAATATGATCCTGATAACACTGTATACCGACAATATGATCCTGATAACATCGTATATCGACAATATGATCCTGATTACACTGTATTCCGACAATATGATCCTGATAACACTGTATACCGACAATATGATCCTGATAACACTGTATACCGACAAGATGATCCTGATAACACTGTAAACCGACAATATGATCCTGATAACACTGTATACCGACAATATTATCCTGATAACACTGTATACCGACAATATGATCCTGATAACACTGTATAACGACAATATGATCATGATAACATCGTATACCGACAATATGATCCTGATTACACTGTATTCCGACAATATGATCCTGATAACACTGTATACCGACAGTATGATCCTGATAACACTGTATAACGACAATATGATCCTGATAACACTGTATACTGACAATATGATCCTGATAACACTGTATACTGGATCCTGATAACACACTTAATCGACAATATGATCCTGATACCACTGCCGACAATATGATCCTGATAACACTGTATATCGACAATATGATCCTGATAACTCACTTAACCGACAATATGATGCTGATAACACCATATACCGCCAATATGATCCTGATAACACTGTATACTGGATCCTGATAACACACTTAATCGACAATATGATCCTGATACCACTGCCGACAATATGATCCTGATAACACTGTATACCGACAGTATGATCCTGATAACACTGTATACCGACAATATGATCCTGATAACTCACTTAACCGACAATATGATGCTGATAACATCATATACCGCCAATATGATCCTGATAACACTGTATACTGACAATATGATCCAGATAACACTGTATACCGACAATATGATCCTGATAACACTGTATAACGACAATATGATCCTGATAACACTGTTTACCGACAATATGATGCTGATAACACCATATACCCACAATATGATCCTAATAACACTATATACTGACAATATGATCCTGATAACACTGTATACCGACATTATGATCCTTATAACAC
The DNA here is from genome assembly GCF_002113885.1 of Mizuhopecten yessoensis. NCBI lineage: Eukaryota > Metazoa > Mollusca > Bivalvia > Pectinida > Pectinidae > Mizuhopecten > Mizuhopecten yessoensis. The sequence continues at coordinate 38,866 of NW_018407487.1, forward strand.
TGTTTACCGACAATATGATGCTGATAACACAATATATCGACAATATGATAACACTGCTTACCGACAATATTATCCTGATAACATACTTAACCGACAATATGATCCTGATAACATCAAATACCGACAATATGATCCTGATACCACTGTATTAACAGGATTATTTTGTCAGTATACAGTGTTATCAGGATCATATTGTCGGTATATGATGTTATCATCATCATATTGTCGGTATATGATGTTATCAGGATCATATTGTCGGTATAGGGTGTTATCAGGATCATATTGTCATTATGCTGTAATATACAGCTGTATAGTCTTATATGGTGATGTAAGGATGAGATTATAACCATATATAATCTTAATATAGTATTAGCATGATGAGATAGTCATTATGACATCGCCATTATAATGAACATATAATTTTTTTTATAGTGATGATATAGTGCTGCACGGATAATATAGTCATTATCATATCGTCATTATAATGTGCTTAAGATATAACCATTACATAATGCTATTCTCATATACTTTAATATGCGACCTTGTTAGATAAAGTAGGGATAAAACTTGGTCTGAAGTGCAAAAGATACGTACATCTACGCTTTGTGAATGTGTATATCATTTGTTAATGTGACCTGCCCATGCAGGTATTCCATATTGATTTAATTCCTCGATTCTCGGAATATGTCAGACAAGCGTGATTCGGAGAAACTTGTCATAACCGGAATCTATATGTGCACCAGCTGAATGTTTGCACAACTGACTGCACAAATACAGTGCAGTCGTCGGAGGCAGCCGAGCATCGACGTAATAATATACGGACAGCCGACATGCTTACCATATCATATCATCTTCCATGGAACTACATACTGTACGATAACGGCCCTTTCCTTTGACTAAAACGTCCATACACATACACATTCCACACACAAACACACATACACATACACATACACATTCACATACACACACACATACATATACACATTCGTCTGTAACATGCACCCGCTAAAGCGTCACAGCAAAATAGTGCTTTACGCTTTATAACAATATTAGTGATCTGTTCTATGTTTTATATATAGATTTCATGGTCTTTATCACTTTAACCCTTAGCCTTCCACACAAACACTATAGGTCGGCCGTTTTGTTCTGATTTATAAACAATTCTTGGACGTGTATGTAAACTAGGTCCTTCAACGAGGAAGGTCAACAACAAGGGATTCCTAGAGAGCTATAAACAGATTATCAGTCAGGCGGAACGACATACCACGAAAAACTCGAGACAGCACGGTTAGTTCAGGATATCATATGCAAATTTACGTTTGAAATAGAAGTTAGTCCAGTGGATGTATAAGGTACAATCAAATAAACAAACGCAGAATTGAAACTGATCAGAGTAAGCTCTATTTTCATACAGTTTAGTGTAAACAGAATATACAAATGGTGTTTTACTACTCAAAAATATATACTGAGATATACTGAGCAAGACGACCTTTCTCTGATAAATAAGAAAATGTCTAGAATGACGCGTAGATTTAAATGATTGAAAATAAAGATATCCTATAGTAGACAAAGCTTGACTTACACTAAAAATCAAAGCAACTTCAAAATTCGATTGTCTTAGGAATGTCGCTGTAGTTCTAGTTACGCTTAATAACGCTAACTTGCTATAACTAACACATATTAATGCTATCTCATCTACAAAAAAATATGTCACCAAGCATACCAGCGTGTGTATGAGTGAGGCTGGGAATCTAACAGGTAGGTTTTTGTCTATTTACCTTATACAGAATACAAAGGTAAAGCCATATAAACGTGACCTCAGAAGAGTATAATAAAAAAGAAGGTTAATGTGATCGATTTCTGTAAGCTAATAGGTTATTGTGACGAGTGGTATTTTTACTTCCACATTATGCAAGTCTGTTGGAACTACCACAATGTAACGACGGTTAAATATTATCGACTACAATATAATAATGGCTTTATTATTGATAATGGCTTTAAGACGGGTTATGCATTTTACGCTTTCGACTAGCAGTCCTTTATAATGTTTGCATCTATCGTTTCTTAAGCAGACTCATATAGCATATAGCATATAGTAAA
>NW_018407487.1:42074-63889 GCF_002113885.1 Mizuhopecten yessoensis
ATATAGTAAACAAACGTACAGCATATAGTAAACAAACGTACAGCATATAGTAAACAAACGTTCAGCATATAGTAAACAAACGTACAGCATATAGTAAACAAACGTACAGTATATAGTAAACAAACGTACAGTATATAGTAAACAAACGTACAGTATATAGTAAACAAACATACAGTATATAGTAAACAAACGTACAGTATATAGTAAACAAACGTTGCAAGACACAGTTGTGTTAAAAAGTATTTTCAATTTAGTCAAGGTTATATCTCAGCAAAATGCATTTACTGGATACAAGCATTTACATGATAAACTCTAAGCAACGGGGGAGTATGGGATGGACGCGGTTTGAACTGATTTTACAATGCTAACAAAGACATAAAAAGGTACCTACCACAATTACATAAACATTAAATCAAAACAATTGTACAACATTGTTTAAAAGGGAGATTATCACACTTATATAAATAACACATCTAACAAAATGATAGATATGTTAAAATGGGAAATCTTCATATAGGCTTTGTTTGAACAAAGGAAACGGACGTTTTCGAAAGCTCGCAATATCTGTTTTCAAATATTGTTTGTGTTCACAACAAACTTACCATATTTATTCATACCAAAATATTGATTCATATCCGAAACTATCATAATGTTATGAACAAACATAAAGAACTTTATATAAACGAATGAAAAAATATAATTAAGTTATAAGCTATAACTAAAAAGGGAGACTATCACAACTACCTAAACAACCAAACTATTAAAGTAATTGATAGGATTGAAAAGGAGAACTTGCAGTAATTGTATTTATTTTTTTCGAAAGTTATTTATAGGATTGAATAGGTGAACTTTCCAGTATGATAGCATTAACAAGTTTACAAATAGCATTTCTTATAGAGATATAGATAGGATGAAAAAGTTGAATTTACCATAATTATGTAAACTTTATATACAATTTCATAACAAATCTTATAAAGTTAAAGACAAATCCTATAAAGTTAAAGATAGGATAGAGTGACACAAATATTATCAAAATGATTTAGTCCTATTAATAATTTACTTACATAAAAAAATAAAACACGTTTATAAAATTGATTTTGTTTGGTGGAAATATCTATGTACCCGCACACATAAAAATACTACACTGCTTTTCAGCCAATTTAAAAACGTTATTATCAGGTTGCATTTGTAAGGCCAGGTACATCACCAGCGTGTATATACATGTACACATTCTACTTTCGTTTTGACAAGGAAGGATAAATACTACTATAAAAACAACAACAAAATAGACCTACCTCCATTAAAGCCATCATTTTCATTTTCCAAGGCATTTGGATTGAGGAAGTCTTCCTCTGCTAGCCCTCTTGGGTACACATCTGGCGAGGTCTCCTCCATGTTCCTTAGAGATAGGTCTAAAGGCCCAAAGTCGTCCGGTCCTCCCAGAGGCTCCGTAAGCACGTCGGCGAGCTGTGTGTATTTACAAAATGACCAGGAAGTTATAAAGGGTACCTTGTCGGGTGTATGGATTTTTATCTGTACAGGTAACGCATACACAAATAACTCGGGTCACAATGGTGTAGATATGGTACGTGAGTACCCAGAATTACACAGTCATCGACAAACGTGTAGCTATATAGGTATACAAATGTACATGTAATGGGGTGTATACAAAAGACATGCTATAGCACAAAAGTGTGTTTTAATCATGAATATTTTGTGGCTACACATGTTAATTACATAACAAGGACGTCGATAACTGTACTCATATATGCATATCCCGTAAGGGGATTCTATATCGTATAAACTACTCATTTTCATTATCATTCAATTCAATTCAATTATTCATATCCCGAAAAGGGATTCTGTATCGTATAAACTATAACGTTTTATTAGTTCAATCTTTGTTATGATTGTTTGTATATGATTTTTGCTTGACATTTAGTAATTCTTACTATACAAGGAATAGAAACACGGTTATGATATTTTAGTTAGTCTAACTATACAAGGAATAGAAACACGGTTATGATGTTTTAGTTAGTCTAACTATACAAGGAATAAAAACACGGTTATGATGTTTAAGTTAGTCTAACTATACAAGGAATAGAAACGCGGTTATGATATTTTAGTTAGTCTAACTATACGAGGAATAGAAACACGGTTATGATGTTTTAGTTAATCTAACTATACAAGGAATAGAAACACGGGTAAGATGTTTTAGTTAGTCTAACTATACAAGGAGTAGAAACACGGTTCTAATGTTTTGGTTAGTCTAACTATACAAGGAGTAGAAACACGGTTCTAATGTTTTGGTTAGTCTAACTATACAAGGAATAAAAACACGGTTATGATGTTTAAGTTAGTCTAACTATACAAGGAATAGAAACACGTGTAAGATGTTTTAGTTAGTCTAACTATACAAGGAATAAAAACACGGTTATGATGTTTTAGTTAGTCTAAGTATACAAGGAATAGAAACACGGTTATGATGTTTTATTTAGTCTAACTATACAAGGAATAGAAACACGTGTAAGATGTTTTAGTTAGTCTAACTATACAAGGAATAGAAACGCGGTTATGATATTTTAGTTAGTCTAACTATACAAGGAATAGAAACACGGTTATGATATTTTAGTTAGTCTAACTATACAAGGAATAGAAACACGAGTCTGATGTTTTAGTTAGTCTAACTATACAAGGAGTAGAAACACGGTTCTAATGTTTTGGTTAGTCTAACTATACAAGGAGTAGAAACACGGTTCTAATGTTTTGGTTAGTCTAACTATACAAGGAGTAGAAACACGGATATGATGTTTTAGTTAGTCTAACTATACAAGTAATAGAAACACGGTTATGATGTTTTAGTTAGTTTAACTATACAAGGAATAGAAACACGGTTATGATATTTTAGTTAGTCTAACTATACAAGGAATAGAAACACGATTATGATGTTTTAGTTAGTCTAACTATACAAGGAATAAAAACACGGTTATGATGTTTTAGTTAGTCTAAGTATACAAGGAATAGAAACACGGTTATGATGTTTTAGGTAGTCTAACTATACAAGGAATAGAAACACGGGTATGATGTTTTATTTAGTCTAACTATACAAGGAATAGAAACACGTGTAAGATGTTTTAGTTAGTCTAACTATACAAGGAATAGAAACACGGGTAAGATGTTTTAGTTAGTCTAACTATACAAGGAGTAGAAACACGGTTATAATGTTTTGGTTAGTCTAACTATACAAGGAATAGAAACACGGTTATGATGTTTAAGTTAGTCTAACTATACAAGGAATAGAAACACGGTTATGATGTTTTAGGCTTCGTTAATGCGCATACTGATGCTGTCGCTATTTATAGTGTGGATATTTTAGTGAGTTACATAGAAACCAGACTATCAGCCATTTGAATTCGTATTTACCCTACCCCTGTTTTGACTATTACTGCTATAGAAATCAGTGACAAGACACAAACAGGTTCGGAGACCCATACAAAATTGATACAAACGCATTGCAATCGACAACGAGCGGCAGTGTACACATTATTGTATATTATGTTAGTGTGCATTTAAACTTTGGGCCGAAATGTTTACATATTGGTTTGATCTATTGGTTTGATCTATTGGTTCTAGAAATAGAAAACATCAAACACTGCATTCATGTAGGGCTATGCTTATATTTTTGTTAGTACATGTATGTTCTCTTTTGATGGCATTAATGCAAAGATTGATTTTCTCCAAAACAGGCGTTAACCTTACACTCGAATGATAACTCTATCACAGATTTATGACAGTCACCCTTGCGATCTACCTAATACTAGTATTTATCGATATAACTGTATAAACTCATTGATAAACGTGTTACAACAACAACAAATATCGCCATTAGGTTTAGAGGAAAACCCTCCCTTCATGTTACAGCTTAAATTGGCATGTATGACTATCTTCAAGAATAAACTATGAAAACACACTCTATTTACAGATCCTGTTGTCATTGTTATCTACAAATAATGTTGTGCACTGTTATGAAAAAGAAGCATCGAGTAAAACAGAACCGGTTCTTGTGTAAAGAATTAACTACGGCATGTAACCAAATAACAATTAAAGCATACTCTGTATTATCATTATACTGATAATTAAAACTGGCTTTAAATAACAATGATATGTCCATTGCTGATACTTGGGGCATGCTCTGCAATACTGAAATAACATAGACATGTAAACCCTGATCATAAAAAAGGTCCTGAATTGGCGAATCCCTTTTTTTTGTGTAGATCCCTGATACTGAGAACAGGTTCTGGAGAGGAGGAATGTGATTTATTACATAATGTACTGTGTTATACAGTGAGTATTACCCCATGTAATATGACCTATAAGCCCTGTGATTGGTTTTAAGTTTCAATTGTTTCAATTGTGACATCACGCTAGGACAATTACATGACGTCACAGACCTACGCACTGGAGTCAAAATGGCGGATTCTTACATTTCAAGGTTGCATGAAAATTGTTGTTTTACACGAATAAATGCCACAAATCCTGATTATGTGATAAAAAGGATCTTACACTCATTCCATATGAAATTTATGAAACCTGTCACGAATTTTTCACTTGAGCTCAGCAGAAACTCGCGTAATTGAAAAGTTCTTAGACTCGTTTCATAAATCTTATATGAAATGGAAACTAATGTAAGATCCTATATATATACCTAGTAGTATGACAATGATACGTTATTTCCTAGTAATACATGTACTTCAATGTCAGAATACTCGTTATAATGTTTCTGTTAAGCTGTCTTGCTGTCTTGATGTAGGAAAACATAATAGTGTTTTATAGTGATATGACCATTTTGACAAGCTGTAGGAAAATATAATAAGTGTTTTATAGTGATATGACCATTTTGACAAACTGAAGGAAAATATAATAAGTGTTTTTATAGTGATATGACCATTTTGACAAACTGTAGGTAAAAATATAATAGTGTTTTATAATGAGATGACTATTTTGACAAAATGTAGGGAAATAAAATAGTGTTTTATAGTGAGATGACTATTTTGACAAACTGTAGGAAAAGACAATAGTGTTTTATAGTGATATGACCATTTTGACAAACTGAAGGAAATAAAATAGTGTTTTATAGTGAGATGACTATTTTGACAAACTGTAGGAAAATATAATAGTGTTTTATAGTGAGATGACTATTTTGACAAACTGTAGGAGAATATAATAGTGTTTTATAGTGATATAACCATTTTAACAAACTGTAGTGTTTGGTTGGGGGTGAATTGCGGTAGATACATTCAGTCTTTTTGCCTTACTAATATTTTGATGTCTAAGAAAAAGAATTTGCAACTTTTTTTCAACCAGATATTTATGTCTTAGTTTACCGGGGTTGTTTTTAACTGACAAGTTTGGCTGATTGTAAGTTTTAAACCTAGCAGTGATTTACTGAAAGAATTTGTCTTGTTTACAAGACACTACGTAATTTACATGTTGGGATTAATTTTGGTATACCATTGTATATATCGAGCTACGTGACCTACACCGCTGCAGTCGTTGTATTTATTGGCTGTACCTAATATATTATAGTTCGGGTACCGGAGTCATGTCCTGGGTCAGGTCATATTAAACTATCCATACAATTTATCACACGATATTTTTTAATTGAGAATATGCATATAAATATAAACAAGATTTACAATCTACAAATACAAGGTCTAGATAAAACTTTTATTACACTTTATGATAAGTTTTACAACTGAACGAAATGTTAAATTACTTTTAAAGGTTATCGCAAAGACCCGCTTGTTCACTCAGGAGACATAGGTACATTGTATGCCTTTATTGTTCATGATTTAGTGTTATCCGAAAAAGCTGTGGCGGATAGTCCTAAATCTGCTGTCAAAAAAGTGTTATGTTAATAAGTCCTACTGTGATTATTTCCTGCTATACATACACGTTATAAATTTCACAACAATTATGAAACAAGTTATTACAACTTTTTAATTACTCTTGTCGGCCCGGATGTTAGCGCTCGGGAGTCTTAATGTGGGAGGAAACCGGAGTACCCGGAGTAAACCCACGAGGTCGGGCAGGTGAACCAATATTTCCTGCTACATAGCTAAACTCTAGGACAGTCAATATAACGTTGCTATTCTAGTTTCTCTACAGCTAGTATTGGGGTAGAATCCATCCGTTTAAGCAATTAATTCAAATACAATTAAGTAGTGAAAAGATCCTTGTTGGCATCTGAAATTACGCGAGAAATATGACCCTTCTTAATTATAAAAACTTGTTGTGATAAATTTCTTATGTTCGTGATTTAGAGCAATTGAAAACATGTTTGAGTAAGTATACGTTATAATCAAACGAAATACCTTGAGGGTGATTAAGTTTTCGAGTTAATTAAACCTTGTATTGTTATAAACAGTCCATTTGCGTAAGTATATGGGCACTTCGACTTGCTGGCCAACAGCGCGTATTTGTCTGACGTGTAGCCACCCTCCGTTTTGTTATTATCGATTAACACGATGGCTAGTTATGTTAATAATGGCCTTTTCATATCCTAATATGGTTTATGTATTATTATATATATTTACCATTAATGATTGTTACGTACTATTTATCATTTTAAGAAGACGGCTTTCTTATGGTTTGCCTGTTACCCGATGTATGCTGTATGCAAAACCTATACAACATAACATTCAAAAGTGAAAAGTAAACAGTCAACATGAAAAAACACTCCGTGAGTATATAAGACAATAAAGTAAGAAATACCTTAATACCTTTCGTCTCGCCCAATATCATTACCTACGGTATTTCAAGTACGAAGCAGACAGCCAACATATTTCTGGGGAAAGATTTGAACACTAGGAGCGCTTGTATGAATGTTGACGAGCAAAATAATGTCTAGCTGACACGTTAAAATGCTTAGAGGTAAAGAGTTTAGTAGACGCTTTTTACATATTTTTAGTCAAGAACTCAGTAGACACGTTCATATGTTCCAAGGTCAATGCTAACCGACATTATAAAATGGTCCTAGGTCAAGAGTTGAGTAGATGTATTTAAAATTTCTAGATAAGCAAGGAACTGAAAGTCATCTCTATTTGTTCCCTGGTAAGATAGACAAATGAAGGGGTATTTTATAGTTCAAATACATCTCGCCTTTCTTGAAAAAGAAAGTTCCCATACATAAAGAGAACGGACGTTTTCCCTCAGTTTTGTATACTGTAGTTTAGTGTACAAAGTGCTTCAGTAAAATGTTCAGTAAGAAGAAACAAATTGCAGAAAGCATACTCAAAAAACACAAACTATCTCTATTCCACATCTTAAGTTACTATGTAAAAAGACGTTTGTCATCCTGGTTATAGTAATAGACTGGTAGCTAAGAGTTTATTTAGTGTGTTACCCTGGTAATGGTAATAGAATGGCAGGTAAGAGTTTATTTTGTTTGTAACCCTGGTAATGGTGATAGACTGGTAGTTAAGAGGTTATTTAGTTTGTAACCCTGGTAATGGTAATAGACTGGTAGTTAAGACCTTATTTAGTTTGTAACCTTGGTAATGGTAATAGACTGGTAGTTAAGAGTTTATTTAGTTTGTAACCCTGGTATGGTAATAAACTGGTAGTTAAGAGTTTATTTAGTTTGTAACCCTGGTAATGGTAATAGACTGATAGTTAAGACTTCATTTAGTTTGTTACCTTGGTAATGGTAATAGACTGATAGTTAAGAGTTTATTTAGTTTGTAACCCTGGTATGGTAATAGAATGGTAGTTAAGAGTTTATTTAGTTTGTAACCCTGGTAATAGTAATAGACTGGTAGTTAAGACTTCATTTAGTTTGTTACCTTGGTAATGGTAATAGACTGATACTTAAGAGTTTATTTAGTTTGTAACCCTGGTATGGTAATAGAATGGTAGTTAAGAGATTATTTAGTTTGTAACCCTGGTAATGGTAATAGACTGGTAGTTAAGAGCTTATTTAGTTTGTAACCCTGGTAATGGTTATAGACTGGTAGTTAAGATTTATTTAAGGAATGCAAGTTATATTTTCAACATGCATGAGGTCATAACAACATTGGCATTTTGGACATATTTTATGAATCGCGTTAGCGATTTTTGATAAATATGTCCAAAAAGCCAATGTTGTTATGACCTCATGAATATTGATAAAATAAATGTTATTCCTTATATTTACATTTTAAATGGTTTTAATTTTCTGATGCAAGCAGAAATAAAAAAAAATACCGGCATTGTAATTTTATTTGTGCATGAGGGCAACGCAGTAGAGAGAACAGCGTGTTTTTGCGGGAAAATGTTAAACTTCCGGTGGTGGTCCTACCAACAGCATGACAACAAAACAAACAGAATATAGTTGTATTTTCAAATTTAATTTGTAGAACTAACACACGCCGGATATTATTATCATGTACCTTACACACCTCATTTGAGCATTAAAATGAAGTCTATCATGTTTAATGTTAATGGTATTAGCATAACTAAACTACGCCGATGGCTGTTTCACGGCGGACGTGTACTAATTACGCACTGTGCTACGTCATTAAAGGTATCAATACGCTGTGATGAGGTCACATGTGTTATGCAAAAATGAATGTCATTTTCGCCAATGGGTCCAAGCATACAGAATGTAAATATTTAGTTTGTAACCCTGGTAATGGTAATAGACTAAAAGAGTTCATGTATTGGTTGATGATTTATTTGAGCAAATAGCACATCGAGCAATAAAACGATGTTTTGAATTTTTTGTAAGTTTGAAATCAAACAAGTGAACCGGGTCCATCATGTTATCATTATCTGTTTTCGTAACGATTAAATATACAAAACTGTAGAAGCATTTTTGAACTAGTACTAGTATTTTGTCTTTCAACAATGTTCATTTGGAAGCTAGGAATTAAATAGAGGATACAGATAAGCTATTAAATTTACATTTTGGTAAGCTAATGCACCATATTATTATGATGTAATTCATTAATTGTTGCTTGTAAAAAGTAAGATTCAGAAAACACGGATATGTATGTGTCTTTTTCAAGTTTAACCAGTTGTAATCAAATTCATATGTTTTCGGTTCGCCATATTGTCTGGCATTGCCTCACACAGTGGCATTGTATTCCAATTGAAGGTATATAATGTAGGTGGACCTTGCATGGACATATTTTGTCATTATTAACTTATTTAGATGGCAAGCTACTACATTATATACCAGCTAGACCTTAGTTGTATAGGAATGTAGCACGTAACCACGCTGAAGAGGAGTTAAGGTCATCTAAATTCAGCTGTGTTAGGGCTTGTTTTTAAATGACATATCAAAAGAAACTTGGTGGGTTTTTAAAAACAAAACTTTTGAAAATAGCAAAATATTCAAAATTATTTTTGTGATAAATTTCAATTTTCTTGTGCATATAAACAAAATGTCCGAGCTAAAGAAGATTCCATCTAACTGTAGCTGCTTCTTATTCTTCTAGGCAGGACTATCTGTATGATGCTCGTTAGAAAGAGAGAGGATGCGTAAAGATTGTAGTTTTGACATGGTGGGCATCTCGTTGTTTCTCCGGGGTTCCTATCAGGTCTTTAAACGTAACCAAATGAATTTGGTTAGACTGCTGGGATGCCGATATAATCATGGCTACCATCGTGTCTCTTTGAGGAATGAACAAAGATAATACATGTGTATGAGTCGATCCTTAACTTGACGAAAGTTCTCCATACGGTCATTACATCCATTACGCAGTAGTGGCGAAGTTCGATTGTGGCTATATCACAAAGAGTATATGCAGATATGTGCATGACGAATTAGCTGATGGCTCGTTAGACAGTACAGACAAGCAGGGCTTTGTTAGGAATTTTTATAACGGATTTGAGACTATCAATCAACATTATGTTTGTCCATTGAAACATGGTGACATAGCTATTTTCCCCTACCTGCTAAGATATAGATAAATATGGTCTATATGAAGTAACACCTCTAGTTTTGTCACAAAATGCCTAGACCTTCTAACATACAATATTGATTAAACCAAGCTACACCTAGGCAGATTGTGCAGACGACTAGGGGAGTATTGATGTCACATAACAAAGTCGCTTGATTTTTAAGACTTCAGAGGGAATATTGATATCAGAAAATTAACATCGCACTACAGTAACGTTAGACCGTTCAGGACTCGGACGTAATATTGACATCACACTACAGTATAGTTAGACCGTTCAGACCTCAAAGGGAATATTGACATCACACTACAGTATAGTTGGACCGTCCAGACGTCAGAGGGAATATTGACGTCGTTAGACCATTCAAACCTCAGAGAAAATATTTACATCACACTACAGTATAGCTAGACCGTTCAGACCTCAGAGGGAATATTGACGTCGTTAGACCATTCTAACCTCAGAGAAAATATTTACATCACACTACAGTATAGTTGTACCGTCCAGACGTCAGAGGGAATATTGACGTGACACTACAGTATAGTAAGAGCGTTCAGACCTCAGAGGGCATATTGACGTCACACTACGGTATAGTTAGACCGTTCAGCCCTCAGAGGGAATATTGATATCAGAAAATTAACATCGCACTACAGTAACGTTAGACCGTTCAGACCTCAGAGGGAATATTGACGTCGTTAGATCATTCAAACCTCAGAGAAAATATTGAAATCACACTACAATATAGTTAGACCGTTCAAACCTCAGAGGAAATATTGACGTCAAACTACAATATAGTAAGAGCGTTCAGACCTCAGAGGAAATATTGAAATCACACTACAATATAGTTAGACCGTTCAAACCTCAGAGGAAATATTGACATCACACTACAGTATAGTAAGAGCGTTCAGACCTCAGAGGGAATATTGACGTCACACTACAGGATAGTTAGAATGTTAGGACCTCAGAGAGAATATTGACATCACACTACAATATAGTTAGCTCGTTCAAACCTCAGAGGGAATATTAACGTTACACTACAGTATAGTAAGATCGTTAGGACCTCAGAGGGAATATTGACATCACACTACATTATAGTTAGCTTGTTCAAACCTCAGAGGGAATATTGGCGTCACACTACAGTATAGTTAGATCGTTAAGACCTCAGAGGGAATACTGACGTCACACTACAATATAGTTAGCTCGTTCAAACCTCCGAGGGAATACTGACGTCACACTACAGTATAGTTAGCTCGTTCAAACCTCAGAGGAAATATTGACATCACACTACAGTATAGTTAGATCGTTCATACCCCAGAGGGAATATTGACATCACACTACATTGCAAATTTAGTTAGAGTGTTTAGAGATCAGAGGGAATACTGACGTCACACTCCAGTGTAGTTAGATCGTTCTGACAATAGAGTGAATACTGACGTCACACTACAGTTAAGATAGACCGTTCAGACATCAGAGTGAATACTGACGTAAAACTGTAGTTAAAAAGACAGCTCAGACGATATGAGTACCCTCGCGAAATGCAAGCTCGTACAGTGTAAATTAGATTATTGTGATAAGTTTCGTGATAATCGGAAAAGAAATGAAAGCTGTAGAGAGCAACAGTGACCTAGTATTTGACCAAAGAAAGTTTAAACACGAATTCTTACAAGGTGGTGTTTGTGAATTCATTTTGTGAAGTTCAGTATAAATTGGATACGAAATGAGCTCTAAAGAGCGGCGATCCCGTCTGGGACGCACGTACGGGCAGATCCCAATATACCCTTGACACCTTATCGTGAGGGTATAGAAAACTTAAATATGAATGGTTTAAATGCAGTCTATTGATTCTGGAAGAGTCAAGGACAATAGATCGCTTTCTGTCTACAAGTTTTCCGTTGCATACTATGGAATACTTGTTGAGATCATTAAGCCAACTGCCTTATAATCAGGCCGCCTGAAGATTAATATTCCACACATGCATGTTCTGCAGACAGGGACAAACGCATATCAATAGATCATAAAAACATCAGCGTTTACCTCTCAGACATTATATACATGTTTTGTTTTAATACAGACAGTTACACTTGGTTGTTGTATTCATCTCCCTTCTAATGCCGAGAAAGAGGAAGTGTAGTACAGGAATTCTCGGGGAATCTACAGTCGACTTACCGATGGAAATATGTGAGCAGCAAGGATGCCATTGAAAACGTCGGACCTGCAACAACACACAAATTACTTGTTAAAGTAGCAATAACAGGTTATGGTTCTTAATACAAAACAAACAACCGTACATATAACGGTCCCATCATTTTGACATGACAACTTATATTTTCTGCAGAATTTATAATAATTTATCACAATGATGCACAATGGTTCATGTATGTCTATATGATAGCAGAAAAAAACTACAAAAATCATACCTATTGATTCTGTTTTTAATTCCTTTTGGGATCGAAAATTAAGGAAAACTTTCTTCTTAAAATATCTTACTTTGTTGCAACACTCAGTATGATAAGTTATAAGTATAAATTAACAAAAAAACGGTTTTCCAAACTCTAGTGCAGTAATAAATTAGATCGCTCACGGTATGGATGAGAATAGTTCGTAGTGATAGATATTGTCTTTTTGTTGCCTTTTACAAAACGATAAAGAAAGATAGAAGTAAGGAAGTATTAATTTAAAACAAATGACAGAAAATACTAAAAGTACGTACTAAAACAACAAGTTTTTGTGACGAATTGATCGAAAGTTACTTTCACATACAAAAACTAGCAGCCTTCAAAGTTGGCCAGAAGGGCTTATTGAGAGATACACCGTATCTAAAGTCCCTATCTCACTATTTCTACAACTTACGTTTTTAAATTATCACAAGCAAAGTTTGTTTTATGATATGAGTTAAATGTCCTCGCAATAGCCAGGTTCTTATGAAAGCATTTACCTAGGGAGACACAACCGGAAAGTGAGTAAAGAGAGAAGAAAGAAAGAAAAAGTTGGTAAAAAAGGGGTAACAAAGATATAAAAATATCGCGCTTATGCTGTAATAGGTCAGCAGAGTCAATGTCCTATTACAGAGGAAAAGCCCCGGATTCCGCAGGGGGCCCCACATCGGTCTCCTCTTATGATACACAGACAGTGGGATACGACAGGTCTTTTCTTGGTTTGTCCAGTATCCTTTAAACAAAAGGCACGTGAGAAACCACACCTGTTTCTGCAGGAGGAGTGAGGGAAGGGAAGGGGGTGCACATATGTCTCCTCGTTCGCGTATATTCTGACCCCAACCTTTCAAGTGCAAGACCAAGGCGATGTTCATGGCGTCACCGGACTAGAGAACCCAGAACACGCCTGTTGTATAGTAGATATGCTTCCTTCACTGTTAACATCACACACCCTTACAGGCTAGTTATAATTGTGTTGTCTAATTTCAGGTGGAGTAACATGAACATATGGGTTTTCTTGTTTACCGGACGCGTCGACTTCCGTCGTACACAACGTCGTGGGATTCCGAGTAAAGTGACAATTCAATAGTCTGTTGTCATGTCGAACTGGGATCCGGAAAAAGTGTTTTAATATTCATGATGTGTATGTTTATTGAGGACTATACAAGTGAACGTGAGAGGGGGAGAGACACTTTATTGTTAACCCCATTGAGTGTAAGAGGACTTCTATCATGTCCACTTCAGTCCTTGTCAACAGTATCTTAATTAAACAATCAATTGTAGACTAACACGCAAATATGACAATAGCGTTTGTTCTAGCTGTCTACAATAGTTGCATCACAACGCAACAAACGGATAGTCCAACATCTATTGTTAGCAAGGGAGTCTTGTATAAACACAAAATACCACTTGAAACAAGTAGGCAGTACTTTCTTTTATTAGTATGACAAAGTTTACATGTTTTTTTCAGCTATATGACGTTAAACATGACTATAATAGTGAATTCGTATTGCTTACCATAACTAGACAGGAATATTACAAAAAAGCACGTTGGTGTATTAACAATCGTTAAACTTCATATCACCTTTGCACACAAACTGTGTCTCTCAAGATGAGTATGGCAGATTACGTTTTTCCATTATTGCGCACTTGTGTTCTACATCCGTTCTGGGAAATGTTGTTAGTGTATATATACATAAGTAATGCGTGACCTGTTCAGTCTGACGGCTGGTACTTATTGTAATCGGAAATACACACACTTTCTACGAAATCCGGAAAAAATCCAATAGGATACAATACAGTAATTCGAGCAGAGATATATCCACAATGGAGTATGTTCTTTTGGGGAAACAAAAGGGAAACAGGAAATACCTACAAGGAACACATATTTTATCAAATAAATGTAAATGTAAAAAAAAAAAAACTTTTAAAAGACAAAAAAGCAATACCATTATATCTATGTGACAATAATGTAACCATTAACTCTATGTGACAATAATGTAACCATTAAAACTATGTGACAATAATGTAGCCAATTACTATATGTGACAATAGTGTAACCATTACCTCTATGTTATAAGAATGTAACCATTTACTCGATGTTATGAGAATGTAACAAATTACTCTATGTGATAATAATGTAACCATTAACTCTATGTGACAAAAATGTAACCATTTACTCTATGTGACAATAATGAAACCAATAACTCTATGTTACAATAATGTTATCATTAACTCTTTGTAACAATAATGTTACCATTAACTCTATGTGACAATAATGTAACCATTAACATATGTGACAATAATGTAACTACATTTATAAACTCTATGAAACAATACTGTAACCATTAACTCTATGTCATAATAATGTAAATACATTTATTAAATCTATGAAACAATACTCTAACCATTAACTCTATGTGACAATAATGTAACCATCAACTTTATGTGACAGTAATGTAACCATTAACTATATGTGACAATAACGTAACTACATGTATTAACTATATGTGACAATAATGTAACTATTAACTCTATGTGACAATAATGTAACCATTAAATGTATGTGACAATAATGTAACCATTAAATCTAAGTAACAATAATGTAACCATTAACTGTATATGACAATAATGTAACCGTTAACTCTATGTAACAATAATGTAACTATTAACTGTATGTAACAATAATGTAACCATTAACTATATGTGACAATAATGTAACCATTAAATGTATATGACAATAATGTTACCGTTAACTCTATGTAACAATAATGTAACTATTAACTGTATGTAACAATAATGTAACCATTAACTATATGTGACAATAATGTAACCATTAACTGTATATGAACATAATGTAATCGTTAACTCTATGTGGCAATAATGTAACGATTTACTCTTTGTGACAATAATGAAACCAATTACTCTTTTTGACAATAATGTAATCATTAACTCTATGTGACAATAATGTAACCATTTACTGTATGTAACAATAATGTAACCATTTACTTTGTATATCAATAATGTAACCGTTAACTCTAAGTGGTAATAATGTAACGATTAACTCTTTGTAACAATAATGTAACCATTAATTCTATGTGACAACAATGTAACCATTTAATATTTGTGACAATAATGTAACCATAAACTCTATGTGACAGTAATGTAACCATTAGCTCTTTCTGACAATAATGTTACCATTAACTTTGTATAACAATAATGTAGCTATTAACTCTATCTGGCAATAATGTAACCGTTACCTCTATGTGACAATAGTGTAACCATTTACTATTTGTGACAATAATGTAAACATTAGCTCTATGTGACAATAATGTAACCATTAACTCTTTGTGACAATAATGTAACCATTAGTTTTTTCTGACAATAATGTTACCACTAACTTTGTGTGACAATAATGTAGCCATTAACTCTATCTGGCAATAATGTTACCATTAACTGTATGTGACAATAATGTAACCATTTACTGTAAGTAACAATAAT
This sequence comes from Mizuhopecten yessoensis, assembly GCF_002113885.1. Classification (NCBI taxonomy): domain Eukaryota; kingdom Metazoa; phylum Mollusca; class Bivalvia; order Pectinida; family Pectinidae; genus Mizuhopecten; species Mizuhopecten yessoensis. The sequence continues at coordinate 57,947 of NW_018407487.1, forward strand.
GTAACCATTAACTATATGTGACAATAATGTAAACATTAACTATATGTGACAATACTGTAACCATTAACTCTATGTGACAATAATGTAATCATTAACTCTTTGTAACAATAATGTTACCATTAATTTTATGTAACAATAATGTTACCATTAACTTTATGTGACAATACTGTAACCATTAACTCTATGTGACAATAATGTAATCATTAACTTTTTTGACAATAATGTAACCATTAACTTTATTTGACAATAATGTAACCATTAACTGTATGTGACAATAATGTAACCATTAACTATATGTGACAATAATGTAACCATTTACCCTTTGTGACAATAATGTAACCATTTACTGTAAGTAACAATAATATTACCATTAACTTTATGTAACAATAATGTTACCATTAAGTTTATGTGACAATACTGTAACCATTAACTCTATGTGACAATAATGTAATCATTAACTTTTTGTAACAATAATGTTTCCATTAACTTTATGTAACAATAATGTTACCATTAACTGTATGTAACCATTTACTCTTTGTAACATTAATGTTACCATTAACTTTATGTAACAATAATGTTACCATTAACTTTGTGTGACAATAATGTAACCATTAACTCTATCTGGCATTAATGTAATCATTAACTGTATGTGACAATAATATAACCATTAAACGTATGTGACAATAATGTAACCATTAACTGTATGTGACAATAATGTAACCATTAACTATATGTGACAATTATGTTACCATTTGCTATATTTGACAATAATGTAACCATTTAATCTATGTAACAATAATGTTACCATTTACTCTTTGTGTAATAATTATATAACCATTAGCTCTATGTGATGATAATCTTGTAAATTTTAAAACTGCAAAGATTCTGTACATATAAGTGTCAGTTAATATGTCTTCTTAAAGGTGTTTCGGCTAGGAAGTATCGGGAAACTACATTACATAAGACATGTCGTCACAAGAGAGTGTCTATTTACATACATGTATATCGCCTGTAATAGGCATCGAGTTACATGTCATCACAAATACGCGTTGGGTACCTGATGAGTTAGTACCCGTACGTGAAGTATATAACACGCCATTCAGGATGATTGGGCTGAGTCATGTTCGTTTCCAATAAGGAAGTGTCTTAATTATTACACTTATCTTGATATGGCATGGTAAGGTTCTGGCCACGATGTAATAGTTCTACATGATTGAAGAACGGTAAACATAACAATGGTGTGGTGGAGAGAATTAAGCGATGTTTGCGTTGAGCTCGAACAGAACGCGATGTTAAACTTTTGTTTGATAAAAAAAACAAAGTTTTCTGTCTTATTACGTCATTATGATTTGCTCTAACGAGTTACTGTTCTGTTGCAGACAGACTTTCTCGGCAGTACTGCCAGTGTAACCACGTCGACGTTCACAGCGGCCCTACTGCACTTTACCTGTCGACCAGCAGACAGTACACCTGATTGTGTTAGCAATTATTAATGTTTGTATTGGTGTTATCATTTCTGTACTATGTATAACACTGCTTTCCTCACTGACGGTAATCACATACATGTATATACAAATGTACCTTATTTACAAACTGTACAGAGAGGTATAGACTACAAGGTACTTAACAAAGTCCTATAAAGTATGGGTAAAACGAAAGTAGGCAGATAGATTACACAATTGGCAACCCACCCAAACAAACAACAATAGGAGTAGAATTGTCGCTCAAACCTTTCCAAAACACAATCTCAACATTGAATTATTCATCGCGGACAAACCGAAAGTAGAAAGGGTTTATTCTATGGAAGGGTTGAGAGTCTACACATATACAGATATATGAAGAATTTGAGTTTAATCTACGTCACATGTTAAGACAATCACTCCTCCACCTTCATCTCGTCCCCGACCTCGCTCCCTCCCCCTCCCCCTTTCTCTTACTGCATCATCACCGTCCCCATCCACTTATCCAAGCGAAGTACCTTAATCAAGTGGATAAGTATAAATATAACACACAAGTTTGTCTGCATCTCAAATAAATCTGCAATAACCTCCACATATAACCACACATGTAGGTATCATCAGTTATACATATTGAGGGTTAATGAATGAACTATCGTGTGAATTAAGGTCGTACTTACCTTCTACTTTTCCTTTGAGAATGCCAATAACTGTGTGTATCATGCATCTTTTTTTCAAATGAGTGTCTTGCAAGGTCTGCGAAAAAAGTAAGGACGCGTGTATTTCACCGAGTGAAGGGTCGGACCTGCATCATTACTGAGTCCAACTCACGACATACGACTGACAATGTGAATGGTCGGGATGTCTCGGATAAGAGGGGAAATCTCCACTTTGAATTGTGAGTAACTTATCCACACGTTACACCAGCGTTGATCCGACCAGCATGCGTCCTCGTATATACACAAAGCTTTGACGACAAATATAAAAACACAAACTTTAAATTTTGAAACACGGAAGTTCCGATGCGTTATCACCGCAGATTAGAGATATTTAACACCATAGCGTACATGTATGTACGTCGGTAACCCGGTTTTTACTTGTGGTTATAGCTTGAATAGGTAAAGTATATGTAGCGCGTGACTGGGTTTATACTAGGAAGTAAGCCTATTTATACACCTAAGATGCACATGTGTCCCGGACCATAGACTAACCCGTTAACGATAAGATCTGCACCCGTTTTAGTTTTTATTAATACTCTCGCGCTGCCATTCAATACCGCCAGAGTACTATTTCTGATATATTGTAACGTTGTTTGTCGACTGATTTTAATAGCAAGAAAATGATTTGATAATATCTTGTACGGAGATATGTATAGCCCGATCTCTCTCTCTCTCTCCTCTGTATTAAAATTGGTTCTTATATATATCTAATTTATTTGTGAACCTCTGTAAATAACACTAAGTTGTAGTTAATTCTTCACCCCCACCCCCCTCCTTTGAGTTTCTTCAGTCTAAGTATAATTACAATAATTACAATAAGTTTATATAATAATACTATTTTTTTGTGAATGACCCTAGCGACTAAACAACGACTGGTCTGAGTACATCTTGACTAAATTAGATGAACAAACCACATGGGCTTTGTGAACAATGTTTACTTGCCGAAATATTCACAATTGAAGTTCCAATTTAATCCGCCTTGCTAATTCCAGTCGCCATTTTGTAAACAGGGGCCTAATCTCGAGCTGATGCGCGTTTGAAAGAGTTTGAAGTATTGCAAAGCTTCTAAACGATCATGCCCAGAATATACTCTCTAATGATGATGTTTTTGATAAATCTACTATCAATCATTTACTATATTTCTTTTTTGTACCACTTTCATTAATTCATAAAAGAACAAATTGATTTTTTCCCCTTCAAACTTTTTTCTTTCAAATGTTAAAACACATTTTTTTTAAAAAAATGTTCTAGTTTCGAGATTTTGATCAAACGTCGTCTGCTTCGCAAACATTCAAGAAAATAATATTTACAATGTATTGCTATTGTTTTTATTAACTCGTTTATTCTTTAAACTATCTTTAATTAATAAATATTAAGATTTTGTGAATTGAAAATTTGCATTTTATGACGTAACCGGAAGCGCACTTGAACGAGAACGTGACCCGGATATACCTCACAACATCATCGGGACAGTAATAATAAACAGACGTCTATCGAACATTAACATATTAATACCGTATGTATTGAGACACTGATGTGCTAGAATACAACACAAGGTAACACTCGTTTAATCCATTGCTATCACATCAAGTACTAACTGACATTTATGCGAAAATATCAGCATTAAATGTTTGCGATCGCGCAGACCTACTTTCGTTTTACAGTTTACATACATTTGTACATGTCGGCATCAACAGTATACCTTAACTTGTGTCCTTCATCGTGCCGAAGATTATACAAAGGCGCATTCTAGGAAAAGTTCGTGATTAAAAGCTTGTGTGTGTGTGGGTTTTTTTATCTTAAAATTATCGGATAAAAGCATAGAACCATTATTTTACGTTGAATATATGTCATAGTTAAAATAAGCTCTCAGGGGCTTGTATTTCGACAAACATATATTTCTATATAAATGGTAAAACATTGTAACAGTGTAAGGCAAACAACAATTTTTATCACAAGATACCTACGTGGGAAGGATTAAGATAAAGAGGCTAAATAATCATGCTGTACAAAATTTGGCACTAAAACAACTTACTTAAAAACCAGTCCAGAGGGCAGGTGATTGGGACATAGCATTTATTTGTAACCAATATTAAAAGACGTTTTTAGTATTGATGCTGCTCGTGACGCCAGTGATGTATTTTTTGCTTACAAGTTAAAGCGTCGTTATCCAAAAAGAAGATTAATACAAATTGAATAGTGTGAATTGCCTACAGCTCCTGTCAAAAGTCAAAAACATTCCTCTCATGTTCTTTCTCGTCACCTGGACGTTTGTAAGTTAGAACAGCTGGTCACGCAGACGCTTAAACTATGAACACAATATATATACAGTTATACCACAGTATTGTAATTGTCTCGGTATGGCTACGAATGCGTTCCAGGTCAGGTAATAGAGCATCAAATGTATTAAATTCAAATAAAGCACCACTTCACGACAATCATGGATTCATATGGGTACAATGTTATTAAAATAACATTCACACAGTGCATGCAAGCTGAAACTAGCAAAATCATTTGTTTAAAATAACAAGTCATCCAAATAAATAAGATCTTTATGTCAAAATAAATTTCAGGTTTAATTAAGTATTGTTTAATGTACGTCTTATCAACAGGTATACATTGTCATTTAAGGACGGCCTCCCCCATTTGCTAGATGCATGCGTGTGGTGAGTTTGTGCATAACTAATTTGTGTTTTGGGAGTCTGGTATGTTCGTGTTTGTCTCCTTGTGATAGCGCAGAACTGATGCTGACTTTATAGTTTAATTTCACTGGAGCATACTGCTGAAGACACATCTTATTTTACGATCGAACCTCGTTATCTCACCATCTTCAATAGCCAAGGGTTCATAATTTAAATTTGTACTATTCAACCTTGACAGATTTAGCCTTGTGTTTAATTTCCCTCCCCTGCCACCTTGCATAGACACTTTACTAGCAAAACTTTAATTTTTCAAGGTTATTTCAGCACTGGTCGCCTATGTATTTCCCTTGGTTATCATTTACAGTTAGAATAGGGCCAATTATCTCTACCAACTGATCATATACAGAAAATGTTTCTATAAGTATTGTCCTCCTTTGTTGTTTTACATAAATCATGACATAGTCGACAAGGCAACTTGTTACTGGGCACCGCCATTATTATTTGCATGCACAGGGACTTGGTATTAATTTCTAACCCTCAGTTCACATATGTGTATTATATAATGTATGATATAAAACAAATATGTGGACCATATGATGGTAATTCGTGCCAAGTCCCTGTGCCAGATTCAATAATTTGAAAGCTTGGAGAAGAAGGCTAAATCCGCTAAGGTTGATTACATGAATATGTGAATACAAAATGAACGCTTGACTAGCAAAGATGAGATGTTACAGGCTGGACAGATAATGACAACAAAAACAGGCTGAAAACATGTATGGAATGTGTTTTTCTTAAGGGAGGCTGTATAAACACATTATGAATATGTAAAATCATGATGGAAGTCCATTTTACCCGAATTACCTGACGTTATTTTCAATACTTCAGTTCATCTATATTTCCACACTGTTCTCTGTATAAGGGATAGGAATCAGTTTGTTTTTTGGGTTTTATAAATCCTTGCAACCACTTTTAAGTCATATGTATAAGAAAGGTCTGCCAAATATCTGATTCTTTGACAACTTTACTACAAATATATAGCAGGAATTGAACTTTCTATATCAACTGCACTACACTTCATATTATTTGTTGACATTTTTCTGCTACAATACATGGAGTTTCCTCACA
>NW_018407487.1:66675-69246 GCF_002113885.1 Mizuhopecten yessoensis
ATTTCCACACTGTTCTCTGTATAAGGGATAGGAATCAGTTTGTTTTTTGGGTTTTATAAATCCTTGCAACCACTTTTAAGTCATATGTATAAGAAAGGTCTGCCAAATATCTGATTCTTTGACAACTTTACTACAAATATATAGCAGGAATTGAACTTTCTATATCAACTGCACTACACTTCATATTATTTGTTGACATTTTTCTGCTACAATACATGGAGTTTCCTCACAAGATGCTGATAACCGAAAAGAGTCTGAAACCTTAATCATATCTTTTAGAATACTGTGTTAAAAAAAAATGTTATACATGTATCTCTTCGATCCACTAAACATCAACAAACAACATTTAAACTCTTCATTCCCTAAATCTGTTATTAAAAGGATTGTAAACAAAAATAGATGCGTTCGCTTAAATGTTAAAATATTTCTGTTCAACATTCATATTTACAGTGGTGTTCAAATCCACTAATACATAAGTTGACATAAAATTGTACTGCAGTATTTTTTGGTCTGACTTTTGACAATAAGTCTCATCAGGGGTCATTGATCTTAGGCTGTCAGAAGTTGAAGTGGCCAAAGTTATTTGACTTTGGTGTAGAAGCATCCTAAAAATGGAAGAAAGTAAGGGCTGGATTTTCACGAACTCGAAGAGTTGTGCCCCTTTGTTTGCTTTCCTATACATCCTATTTTGGCAGTTTATCATTCATATTTTTATTTTTCCATTTGTGGCTAAAAGTTGGCCCCCTGAAGAATCAGGGATTTTCTTTCATGTCTACTACTTGGGGGACATTTAACAGACCAAAATAGATCTTCTGCCCCCATTGCAACACACTTGGGATCTTAAATCTTTCCTTTCTTTCTTCACTGTTCTGCCTTTCCTTGGTCGTGCCGCCTGAGAAGCATAGCGAACACTTAAGGATCAGTCTGTCAGTCATCACACGTTGTCGTTGGCGGCGGCAGTCACATTTAAGTTTTCCAGACTTTTTTTCGCCACCATTTACCATATCAATTTGTAACTTTGTATGTGGCTTAATCATAATAGATAACAGATCAAGATCCAACCACGTGCCAATATTTTATTTTTCTGCTGGAGTTACATGTATGGCCCTTCACACATTGAAAGTTCTCATAATTAACTGTTTGCCATACTTTGTTCGTTACCGCTTGCCACTGGTAGTATGTGGCTTTATCATAATGGATTATAGTTAGAGTCCAAACCCTGTGTCACTATTTCATTTGTTGCTGGAGTTATGGCCCTTTGCACATAAGAAATCTCATTATTAATGTTTTCCCGGACATTTTTTCGCTACCACTTGCAACATCAATTTGTTACCTTTGTCATAATGGATTACAGTTTGAGTTCAAACCCCATGTTAATATTCCTTTTTTTGCTTGAGTTATGGCCCTTCGCACATAGGAAATTATCAAAATAAACATTATGTTTTACTTATTTCGTCACAGCTTGCCATATCAATTTGAAACTTTGTTTGTGCTTTATCATAATAGATTACAGAGTTGGAACTATGTATTAAAATTCCATTTTTGACTGGAGTTATGGCCCTTTTGCACATAGGAAATTCTCATAATTAACTGTTTTCAATATTATTTGCAACTTAGTATACATGTATAATGGATTACAGTTTAAGTTAGAATCCAGTGTCCATGTTCTATTTTTCTGGAGTTATAGCTCTTTGCACATAGGAAATTCTTATAAGTAACTGTATTTTTCCGTCAACACATGCACTTCCTTCAAATTGCAGTTTTCTTCTATTGGTGACACCCGTCCTCATATGACCCTGGCTGTTGCGAGGACATAAGTCACCTGATACAGTACATCCTTTGAAGTCCTTCTGTATGGCTTGATGATGTTTTCCAACCAATGGTCAGGAGCATTACTTGGTTAAGAAGACTGAATGACGTTTAACAGAGGGTCTCTCTCATAATACTCTGGCTCCCTAGGGGCAGAAGTGGGGTCCCAAAGGGGGATTCTCCAATTCAATTACACAATTTGTTGTTAGGACCCCTGCACATTCCTTTCTGTTATATATCGGATATAGGTTGTTACTTCTATAAGTTCCAAGTTTCCTTTTAGATAAAATATATCATGTTTAGGTGATTTTTGAGAATTTGTTGTTTTGCAAAATTTGCTTATTGTTTTGCAAGGTACCAATATTTTTATGTTTATAACATATAAAGGGTGCTCCCATAGCTACCACTTTCTTTAAAATGTAGATTTTCTTCCCGTTGTTTTTGGAAAAAATAACAAGAAATTTTAGATGGTGTTGAAGTTTTGCTTAAAACTTACCATACTGACAATGTCAGACAATTTGAGACATGCGAAACATATAACAATGTGTAATTCTTCTTGAATTTGGTGTACAGATAGATCTTGAATTGACAGATCTGTCAGATCAGCACAAATTACTTAAATTGGAGTCTCCATAAAGAGTTATGTCCCTTCACTTTCTTTTTCAAGATTACCATGATTCAAACAATTTTCTACTTGAGGCATCGAATCTGTCAAAATCTGTCAAGCCATAATTTATATACAATGTACATGGGGGGGGGGGG
>NW_018407487.1:69422-87114 GCF_002113885.1 Mizuhopecten yessoensis
GATCAGTCTGTCCGTCATCACACGTTGTCGTTGGCGGCGGCAGTCACATTTAAGTTTTCCATACTTTTTTTTTCGCCACCATTTACCATATCAATTTGCAACTTTGTATGTGGCTTAATCATAATAGATTACAGATCAAGTTCGAACCACGTGCCAATATTTTATTTTTTTGCTGGAGTTACATGTATGGCCCTTCACACATTTGAATTGATCTCATGATTAACTGTTTGCCATACTTTGTTCGTTACCGCTTGCCACTTACAGTTAGAGTCCAAACCCTGTGTCAATATTTCATTTGTTGCTGGAGTTATGGCCCTTTGCACCTAAGAAATCTCATAATTAATGTTTTTCGCTACCACTTGCAACATCAATTTGTTACCTAATATGTGACATTGCCATAATGGATTACAGTTTGAGTTCAAACCCCGTGTTAATATTCCTTTTTTCTGCTGGAGTTATGGCCCTTAGCACATAGGAAATTATCAAAATAAACTTTTTTTACTTATTTCGCTACCGCTTGCCATATCAATTTGAAACTTTGTTTGTGGCTTTATCATAGCAGATTACAGAGTTTGAACCATGTATTAAAATTCCATTTTTGACTGGAGCTATGGCCCTTTTGCACATAGGAAATTCTCATAATTAACTGTTTTCCATATTATTTTCAACTTAGTATACATGTATAATGGATTACAGTTTGAGTTAGATTCCAGTGTCCATGTTCTATTTTTTCTGGATTTATAGCCCTTTGCACATAGGAAATTCTTATAAGTAACTGTATTTTTTCCGTCATCACATGCACTTCCTTCGAATTGCAGTTTTCTTCTATAGGTGTCTCCTTGACACCCGTCCTCATATGACCCTGGCTGTTGCGAGGTCATAAGTCACCTGATACAGTACATCCTTTGAAGTCCTTCTGTATGGCTTGATGATGTTTTCAAACCAATGGTCAGGAGCATTACTTGGTTAAGAAGACTGAATGCGTTAAACAGAGGGTCTCTCTCATAATACATTTAGTAATCAAATTTTACGTCTGTCTGTCCTTCTATCTGTTTTTATCTCACCTGCCAAGGACAAGTGAGCTTTTGCCCTGGTTCGGCGTCCCGTCCCGTCGCATCGCATCCCAATTCAATGTAAATACTTAGCAACTTCATTCATTGACAGATTTTGGTCAAACTTTGTACAAAGGTCAAGTATGGGTATACTTCGGACATCTTTGTATTTCAGGGATCCAAGGTCAAGGCCAAGGTCACATTTGCTATATATAGAATATCATCCTGTCCCGTCACGTCCTGTCTGGATTCAATTTATACACTTAGCAACTTATTCTTTGACAGTTTTAAGTATGAGTATACTTCATAAATCGTTGTATTTCAGGGATCCAAGGTCACACTTGCTACATAAAGAAAATCATCAACTGATTCAATTTAAACACTTAGCAACTACATTCTTTCACGGATTTTGGTCAAACTTTATACATAGTCAAATATGGGTATACCCTTGTGTTTCAGGGTTCCAAGGTCAGGCCAAGGTCACTGTTGCTATATTTAGGAAATCAACAACTGATTCAATTTAAACACTTAGCAACTTCATTCAATATGTTATGGAGATGGTTATAACATACAGAAAAAAAACATATGAATGTTAAAATCAACTTATCAACTTTAAGTGTAGAACCTTGTGTGTGTGCATACATGGACTTTATCCAGTGTAATACAATGTTTGCTTAAGCTTTTGGATAGCTTTTCAGCCTTTGATATCAAAGGTCAAGGTCACTTACTATAAATAGAACATCAGTTTGTGCACTGTATTTCGAATTCTGTTGGACTGATTACACTCAGATTTTATCGAGTCCTTCCTGGAAGAAAGTGCCTGCTTGGGATAACTTTTCAGGTCCAGTGGTCAAAGGTCAATGGGTCACTATAAATAGAAAATCTGTTTAATGCACTAATGCACAATATCTTGATTTCTCTTGGGCTGATTACACTCTTGACTTTATACAGTGCTTTCTCAAAGAAAGTGCCTGCTTGGGATAACTTTACAGGCCCGGGGGTTAGGTCTCTATCATTGTTACTATATGAATAGAAAATCAGTTTATAAAATGCACTACTTATATTTTGAGTTCTGTTGGGCTGATTACACTCAAGAACTTATCCAGTGCTTTTATAAAAAAAACTTGCTTTCACTAGTGTTTGCTACATGTATACCTAACCACAGTTTCTTTTAAATCTTCAATAAACATAATTATTGAGAAGAGTCACGGCGGCATTTAAAATATATATATAAATCTTATTACCGGTTAGCTTGTAATAATAATAATACATGTAATAATAATATACAACCTTTATATAGCGTCCTATGAAATTTGTAAAATTACTCTAAGGCGCTTTACAGCATATGGATAATAGTAATGGTTATAATGGTGAAAACAAACAACAAAGGCTTACAGTCACTTTCATACATTTAAGCAAGCAATGTGCACATACTTGAACAAATAAAAGGGTGGTATTTACATGACGTCTTTGCAAAGATTCTAAAATGCAGACGTGAAGAAGTGAGTTTTTATGTCCCTCTTGAACTTGGCCAGGGTATTTGGCTTCCTCATAGCAGATGGTAAGCTATTCCACAACGTAGCCGAAACCCTCCCTAAGCTTCTGTTCCCGTAGGTCACAGTACGAGATTTTGGGACACGCAACAAAGATTCTGACTCCAACCGCAGTGATCTTGACGGCTGATACAGGATAACAAGCTCCTGTAGGGACTGTCGAACTATCTTTACTATCAAAGACTCTTTACTGTCAAAGACCCTTTACTATCAAAGACTGTTTACTGTCAAAGACTCTTTACTGTCAAAGACTGTTTACTGTCAAAGACTCTTTACTGTCAAAGACCCTTTACTGTCGAACTCTCTTTACTGTCAAAGACACTTTACTGTCGAACTCTCTTTACTGTCAAAGACTCTTTACTGTCGAACTCTCTTTACTGTCAAAGACTCTTTACTGTCAAAGACTCTTTACTGTCAAAGACTCTTAACTGTCAAATACCCTTTACTGTCAAAGACTCTTAACTGTCAAAGACCCTTTACTGTCAAAGACTGTTTACTGTCAAATACTCTTTACTGTCAAAGACTGTTTACTGTCAAAGCCTGTTTACTGTCAAATACTCTTTACTGTCAAAGACTGTTTACTGTCAAAGACTCTTTACTGTCAAAGACTGTTAACTGTCAAAGACCCTTTACAGTCAAAGACTCTTAACTGTCAAAGACCCTCTACTGTCAAAGACTCTTTACTGTCAAATACTATTTACTGACAAAGACTGTTTACTGTCAAAGCCTGTTTACTGTCAAATACTCTTTACTGTCAAAGACTGTTTACTGTCAAAGACTCTTTACTGTCAAAGACTGTTAACTGTCAAAGACCCTTTACAGTCAAAGACTCTTAACTGTCAAAGACCCTTTACTGTCAAAGACTCTTTACTGTCAAATACTATTTACTGTCAAAGACTGTTTACTGTCAAAGCCTGTTTACTGTCAAATACTCTTTATTGTCAAAGACTCTTTACTGTCAAATACTATTTGCTGTCAAAGACTGTTTACTGTCAAATACTCTTTACTGTCAAAAACCCGTTACTGTCAGACTCTTTACTTTCAAACTATCTACTGTGAAAGACTCTTTACTGTCGCACTCTCTACTGTGAAAGACTCTTTACTGTCGAACTCTCTACTGTGAAAGACTCTTTAGTGTCTAACTCTTTTTACTGCCAAAGACTCTTTACTGTCAAAATCTTTTTACTGTCAAATGCTCTTTACTGTCAAAAACTCTTTACTGTCGAACTCTCTTTACCGTCAAAGACTCTTTACTGTCCAGCAAAGACTGTTAACTGTCAAAGACTCTTTACTGTCAAATAATCTTTACTATCCGACAAAGACCATGACTGTCAAAGACTCTTTACTGTCAAGGATTCTTTACTGTCAAAGACTCTTTACTGTCAAAGACTGTTTACTGTCGAAGAATCTTTACTGTCAAAAACTGTTTACTGTCAAAGACTCTTTACTGTCAAAGACCCTTTACTGTCGAACTCTCTTTACTGTCCAAGACTCTTTACTGTCGAACTCTCTTTACTGTCAAAGACTATTTACTGTCAAAGACTCTTTACTGTCGAACTCTCTTTATTGTCAAAGACTCTTTACTGTTAAAGACTCTTTACTGTCAAAGACCCTTTACTGTCAAAGACCCTTTACTGTCAAAGACTCTTTACTGTCAAAGATCCTTTACTGTCAAAGACTGTTTACTGTCAAAGACTCTTAACTGTCAAAGACTGTTTACTGTCAAAGCTTGTTTACTGTCAAAGGCTCTTTACTGCCAAAGACTCTTTACTGTCTAAGACCCTTTACTGTCAAAGACTGTTTACTGTCAAAGACTCTTTACTGTCAAAGACTCTTTACTGTCAAACACCTTTTACTGTCAAATTCCCTTTACTGTCAAAGACTCTTTACTGTCAAAGATTGTTTACTGTCAAAGACTCTTACTGTCAAAGACTCTTTACAGTCAAAAACTCTTTACTGTCAAAGACCCGTTACTGTCAAAGACTCTTTACTATCAAAGACCCTTTACTGTCAAAGACTCTTTACTGTCAAAGACCCGTTACTGTCAGACTCTTTACTGTCGAACTATCTACTGTGAAAGACTCTTTACTGTCGAACTCTCTACTGTGAAAGACTCTTTACTGTCAAAGACTCTTTACTGTCTAACTCTCTTTACTGCCACATACTCTTTACTGTCTAACTCACTTTACTATCAGACTCTTTCCTGTCAAAAACTTTTTACTGTCAAATACTCTTTACTGTCAAAAACTCTTTACTGTCCAGCAAAGACTCTTAACTGTCAAAGACTCTTTACTATCCGGCAAAGACCCTTTACTGTCAAAGACTCTTTACTGTCAAAGATTCTTTACTGTCAAAGACTCTTTTCTTCCAAAGAATCTTTACTGACAAAGACTCTTTATGTCGAATTCTCTTTATTGACAAAGATTCTTTACTGACAAAGACTCTTTCCTGTCAAAGACTCTTAACTGTCAAAGACTCTTTACTGTCAAATAATCTTTACTATCCGGCAAAGACCCTTTACTGTCAAAGAATCTTTACTGACAAAGACTCTTTATGTCGAATTCTCTTTATTGACAAAGATTCTTTACTGACAAAGACTCTTTACTATCAAAGACCCTGTACTAACAAATATTCTTCACTAACAAAGAATCTTTATTGACAAAGACTATATACTGCTTAAGACTCTTTGCTGTTGAACTCTCTTTAATGTCAACATTTTGTTTCTGCTTATACTATTCATATAAAACACTATTATAAAATGTACTTATAAATGTCATTTTATTTCTAAATCCCCGTATGGTTATATTTTTTATTAGATAAAGACGAGCATTGTTACTATTTTTATTAGTTCTTGTTTGTATAGGCCTCGGTTTCCGGGGTTAAACATTTCCACGAAATGATGGCAACCTAGAGGTTATTAAAAATAGAACAGTTAAAAACATATAAATCGCCTTCATTAAGATTTTAATAAAATAACATGTATCATTGGGTATTATATATAACTAATGAGTGAGTTCATAAGTACCTGCATGTTATTCTGGTATCATAAGGAATGACGCCTTTCAAAGGCAGTTTACTAATTTGCTATCTGTACATTATCCTGCGAAGGTCGACGTGGACCTGTTTCTGTAATTGTCGATAGCGTTACCGCCTCTTTGGTTTACACGTCCTAGTCATTGTAAGTTGACATCGTTCTGTCTAAAAGCACGTGATTTATAGTCACCTGTGACTCGTGTCAATATCTACCTAAACTGAAAACACAAAACGTTTTGTTAATCTCAACTCATATTAAAAAACCTTTGATAGCGTAAACGTCTTTGAATGTCAATTTCAAAACTCTAAACGTGATAAAATATTTTCTATATTTCAGAAACAAAGAATATTTTTACCTCCTAACATTTGCAACAAGTTATTTATTTTTCAATCCGTGTTGCCAGTAAGAGGACTAGGCGTTAAAAACTCAATATATAGCTGTTTTCGTGTCGAGTCCTCAACTTAAATGTACATCGTTATAACAGTCTCGGCCGTGTATACTAGTAGATAACTTAAAGCGTTCACAGTCTCAGCTGTGTATACTAGTAGATAACTTACAGCGTTCACAGTCTCGGCCGTGGATACTAGTAGATAACTTACAACGTTCACAGTCTCGGCCGTTTATACTAGTAGATAACTTACGGCGTTCACAGTCTCGGCCGTGGATACTAGTAGATAACTTACATCGTTCACAGTCTCGGCCGTGGATACTAGTAGATAACTTACAACGTTCACAGTCTCGGCCGTTTATACTAGTAGATAACTTACAGCGTTCCCAGTCTCGGCTTGTATACTAGTAAATAACTTACAGCGTTCACAGTCCCAGCTGTACAGTCTCAGCTGTGTATAATAGTAGATAACTTACATCGTTCACAGTCTCGGCCGTGGATACTAGAAGATAAGTTACAGCGTTCACAGTCTCGGCTGAGTATACTAGTAGATAACTTCCAGCGTTCACAGTCTCGGCTTTTAAACTAGTAGATAAATTACAGGGTTCACAGTCTCGGCTGTGTATACTCGTAGATAACTTACAGCGTTCGCAGTCTCGGCCGTGTATACTAGAAGATAACGTACAGCGTTCACAGTCTCGGCCGTTTATACTAGTAGATAACTTACAGCGTTCCCAGTCTCGGCCGGTATACTAGTAGATAACTTCCAGCGTTCACAGTCTCGGCTGTGTATACTCGTAGATAACTTACAGCGTTCGCAGTCTCGGCTGTGTATACTAGTAGATAACTTACAGCGTTCACAGTCTCGGCTTGTATACTAGTAGATAAATTACAGCGTTCACAGTCTCGGCCGTGTATACTAGTAGATAACATACAGCGTTCACAGTCTCGGCCGTGTATACTAGTAGATAACTTACAGCGTTCACAGTCCCAGCCGTGTATACTAGTAGATAAATTACAGCGTTCACAGTCTCGGCTTGTATACTAGTAGATAACTTATAGTGTTCACAGTCTCAGCCGTGTATACTAGTAGATAACTTACAGCGTTCACAGTATCGGCTATGTATAATATTAGTTACACGGATTTTGGCAGGGTATACGGGATGGTATAACCCTAAAGGGTTTCGTATTTCCTGAGGCCGATAGGGTCATACACGGTATGACCCTACAGGATTTCGTATTTCCTGAGGCGGATAGGCCGAAGGAAATACGAAACCCTTTAGGGTTATACTATCCCGTATACCCTGCCAAAAATCCGTGTAACGAATTTACTACCCCTTTGAGTCTTTTCAGTATGCCTTTCGCTTTGCCATTTTGTAAACAGCGAAGCAGACGACGAATGCGAGTTGTCTCCCGTCGCCCGGCCGCAAGATACAAAGACAAGTGACCCGTATACCTCTTGTAAAATCACGTGATTCCACCGTATTACTGCTGAGAATCACGTGACATGACCGTATACCCCCTGAGATTTTCGTATACCCCCTGAGATTTACGAATGCGGTTTGGTACACTGTAGTTTTTAACCAATCACATTCATAGATTTTTCTCAAAGGGGTAATAATAGTAGATAACTTACATCGTTATAACAGTCTCGGCCGTGTATACTAGTAGATAACTTACTGCGTTATAACAGTCTCGGCCGTGTATACTAGTAGATAACTTACATCGTTCACAGTCTCGGCCGTGTATACTAGTAGTTAACTTACAGCGTTCACAGTCTCGGCCGTGTATACTAGTAGATAACTTAAAGCGTTCACAGTCTCGGCCGTGTATACTAGTAGATAACTTACATCGTTCACAGTCTCAGCCGGTATACTAGTAGATAACTTCAGCGTTCACAGTCTCGGCCGGGGATACTAGTAGATAACTTACATCGTTCGCAGTCTCGGCCGTGTATACTAGTAGATAACCTACAGCGTTCACAGTCTCAGCCGTGTATACTAGTAGATAACTTAAAGCGTTCACAGTCTCGGCCGTGTAGACTAGTAGATAACTTACATCGTTCACAGGCTCGGCCGTGTATACTAGTAGATAACTTACAGCGTTCACAGTCTCAGCCGGTATATTAGTAGATAACTTACAGCGTTCAAAGTCTCGGCCGGTATACTAGTAGATAACTTCAGCGTTCACAGTCTCGGCCGGTATACTAGTAGATAACTTACAGCGTTCACAGTCTCGGCTGTGTATAATATTAGTTACACGGATTTTTGGCAGGGTATACGGGATGGTATAACCCTAAAGGGTTTCGTATTCCCTTCGGCCTACCCGCCTCAGGAAATACAAAATCTTGTAGGGTCATACCATCCCGTATACCCTGCCAAAAATCCGTGTAACGAATTTACTACCCCTTTGAGTCTTTTCAGTATGCCTTTCGCTTTGCCATTTTGTAAACAGCGAAGCAGACGACGAATGCGAGTTGGCTCCCGATGCCCGGCCGCAAGTTACAAAGACAAGTGACCCGTCTACCTCTTGTAAAATCACGTGATTCCACCGTATTACTGCTGGGAATCACGTGACATGACCGTATACCCCATGAGATTTTCGTATCCCCCCTGAGATTTACGAATGCGGTTTGGTACACTGTAGTTTTTAACCAATCACATTCATAGATTTTTCTCAAAGGGGTAATAATAGTAGAGAACTTACATCGTTATAACAGTCTCGGCCGTGTATACTAGTAGATAACCTACAGCGTTCACAGTCTCAGCCGTGTATACTAGTAGATAACTTACATCGTTCACAGTCTCGGCTTGTATACTAGTAAATAACTTTCAGCGTTCACAGTATCAGCCTGTATACTAGTAGATAACTTACATCGTTCACAGTCTCGGCCTGTATACTAGTAAATAACTTTCAGCGTTCACAGTCTCGGCTGTGTATACTTAAGCATTGAACTGTTTTTGTACGGTAGCGCATTATGATTTGTTTGCTTGCAAAGCTGTGTCATTCAAATAGATCATAAATACCATACAAGTTCACAGTCTCGGCCGTGTATACTTGAAGATAACTTACATCGTTCACAGTCTCCGCCGTGTATACTTGTAGATAACTTACAGCGTTCACAGGCTCGGCCGTGTATACTAGTAGAGAACTTACAGCGGTCACAGTCTCGGCCGTGTATACTTGTAGATAACGTACATCGTTCACAGTCTCGGCCGGGGATACTTGTAGATAACTTACATCGTTCACAGTCTCGGCTTGTATACTAGTAAATAACTTTCAGCGTTCACAGTCTCGGCTGTGTATACTAGTAGATAACTTACATCGTTTACAGTCTCGGCCGTGTATACTTGAAGATAACTTACATCGTTCACAGTCTCGGCCGGGGATACTTGTAGATAACTTACATCGTTTACAGTCTCGGCCGTGTATACTTGAAGATAACTTACATCGTTCACAGTCTCGGCCTGTATACTAGTAAATAACTTTCAGCGTTCACAGTCTCGGCTGTGTATACTTAAGCATTGAACTGTTTTTGTACGGTAGCGCATCTAGTAGATAACTTACAGCGTTCACAGTCTCGGCCGTGGATACTAGGATATAACTTACAGCGTTCACAGTCTCGGCCGTGGATACTAGGATATAACTTACAGCGTTCACAGTCTCGGCCGTGGATACTAGGATATAACTTACAGCGTTCACAGTCTCGGCCGGGGATACTTGTAGATAACTTACATCGTTCACAGTCTCGGCCGGGGATACTTGTAGATAACTTACATCGTTCACAGGCTCGGCCGTGGATACTAGTAGATAACTTACAGCGTTCACAGTCTCGGCTGTGTATACTTAAGCATTGAGCTGTTTTTGTACGGTAGCGCATTATGATTTGTTTGCTTGCAAAGCTGTGTCATTCAAATAGATCATAAATACCATACAAAAACAGTTCAATACTTATATTTACGTTTTCTCTGCCTCTTATGTTCTTTTTTAACTTACAATTTATATTTAAAATTAAAAATGCCCGCCTTATCGACAGTCCACACAATTTCGTTCAATAGTTTAAACAGCGTATTGTCGCGTGCTGATTGGCAAACAAAGTAGTACTTTGAAATTTTAAGTAGATAACTTACAGCGTTCACAGGCTCGGCCGTGTATACTAGTAGAGAACTTACAGCGGTCACAGTCTCGGCCGTGTATACTTGAAGATAACTTACATCGTTCACAGTCTCGGCCTGTATACTAGTAAATAACTTTCAGCGTTCACAGTATCAGCCTGTAAACTAGTAGATAACTTACATCGTTCACAGTCTCCGGCGTGTATACTTGTAGATAACTTACAGCGTTCACAGTCTCGGCCGTGGATACTAGGATATAACTTACAGCGTTCACAGTCTCGGCCGTGTATACTAGTAGATAACACGCAATGTTTACCGGCTTCCTCGATCGAATTCTACGCATCGATTGTTTGGTAACCTGTTCTTAACGCTCGTACTCTGACGATACATAACTTACATAATCTATCAATCGGAATTTAAATCTATCATAACGGACGGTATAACGTCTTGGGCGAGTTACTAAAGTATAGTTTCACCAAAATAGAACAAAAATACCGGTACACATACAAGTGATATTACACTACCTACACACAGGTAAACATAGATACAGCATTCAAGGAACTTTTATTGAAAGTCGCATACATGTAAAATTTGGTTTGTCTGTGTTTTACGTCCTTTTTAACAGCTATGGTCATTTAAAGACGTGCCAGGTTTTGCTGGTGGAGGAAAACCGGACTTTCCGGAGAAAAAACACCGACCTGAAGTCAGTACCCGGCGACTGCCCCAGGTAGGCCTAGAACCCGCGACCCAGTGGTGGAGGGCTAGTGGTATCAGAATGACAGTGTCATTTAAACAAAGAAAATAAGCTCTTGAAATATGTTATTGCGACAAACATATGTAAAATAACAATAACATGTTGTATCACAAGTAAAGGGAGATAATCACATATACATTATTATCAAAGGGGTTTAACACATAGGGCAAAACATAGGGCAAACTTCATCAGAAAGTCTGGCGGTATTATCATTATTTACAAAGAATGCTTACAACGATTTTTAGTATTTAGAAATACAAGATCTGAATATGTACAGTGCGTAGAATTAAGTGTAGTTCCATCTCAATCTAGTTTGTTGTTAGGGTGCGTTTATATTCCACCCGAGGCTTCTCGATATGCTACAGCTGAAGCTTTTGATGAGATTGAAAATGAAATGATATGTGTATCTCAAATGATTTCATTGTGGCTTTAGTTGGGGATTTCAACGCCAAAACACAATGTAAACAGGATTTTGTCATCACTGATGAAAATTTGATTGATTGTCTAAAATTGAATGAAAGTGATGAATTGTATAAAATGTTTGATTATGAAAATCTACCAAGGTATGGCATAACTCTGGAAAGGTACAGTAAGGATACGTCTAGAATGAATAATTTTGGTTGTCGCTTAATTAAGTTGTGTAAAAATAATAACTTGTATGTTGCAAACGGTAGACTAGGTAAAGATGTATATGTTAGATAAACTACATGTTAATGTTGTTGATTATCTTATAATTTCATCAAAGGTTTTTCCAATGATCAAAAATTTTGAAATAATCGATTTTTATGCGCTATTCTCAGATGTGCATAGTAGAACCAGTTTTGAATTAACTGTCTATGTTTCACTTGTTTTCACGTTCAGGAAACGGGTTATGAAAGGTTGACCAATATTAATGAATTACTTGACATGTTATGGGAATTACCTCGCGAAAATGTACAACACTCAGAAATAGACAAAGTTTGTAATGACATATCTGATATATTTAAATGTTCGGCCAAAACGGTATTTGGGTTAAGAGTAAGAAACATAAACCTAGATCGGGTATTTACAAACCTAAGGTCAATAAACCCTGGTTTACTGAGGAAAGTGGTACTAAAAGAAAGGCCTTTCATAAAGCTAAACAGAATTATAAGAATAGCAAAACTGTTAGAAATAGGAAACGATTAAAGAAAACAAGCAAAGAATATCGACAACTACTTAACAAAAACTTTAAAATAAAACAAGAGAACATGGAGAAAGAAATAAGAAACACAGATAAGACCGATACTACAGCTTTCTGGAATATATCCTCAATAACATATGTGATCACAAAAAAAGACAATGTAATGATATCGACGTTGAAAAATCTTATGAGTACTTTAAAAATCTGTATACAGATGATATAGATGAACATGATGATGATCTCGAAATAGAGAATAACCTTTGTGAATATGACGATATATTAAATGGCGATATTAGCGTAGATGAGATTACTGGTGCGATTAAAAAACTCGCAAACAGCAAAGCATGCGGTATAGATGGAATTGTTAAAGAATACATGAACACTACTTTAGATATTTGTAAGCCTGTATATCAGAAACTTTTTTTTTATATTGTATTTGATACAGGCATAGTACCAGATGCCTGGACAACAGGTATAATAAAGCCTATATTCAAAAACAAAGGTGATCCAAATGACTCTTGTATCTTGCCTAGGTAAAGTTTTCACATCAATTTTAAATAGCCGCCTGAATAAATTGTCTGATGAATTTGATATTATAACAAGCGCACAAGCGGGATTTAGGAAGGGATACTCAACAGTAGATACTATTTGTATTCTTCATTTCTTAACTACATCATACTTATTACTTGGGAAAAAACTGTATTGTGCGTTCAAGGATTTTCGCAAAGCCTTCGACTTTGTTTGGAGAGCCGGGCTATGGAAAAAGCTACTTAAGAGGGGTATAAAAGGGAAAATATTCAATGTCATTCACGGTTTGTACTCAAATACGAAATCCTGTGTGAAAAAATGGCTCTGAAATGTCCGTCATGTTCAACTGCAATGTCGGTTTAAAACAGGGTGAAATTTGTCACCATTTTTGTTTGCTTTGTACCTGAGTGATTTAGAAGATTTTTTTTCAAGAAAACAACGTGAATTGGTTATATACAGTAGATACACTAAATGCTGATACCATTGGAACATATCTGAAGTTATTTATTATATTATATGCAGACGATACCGTCCTTATGTCAGAAACGCCAGAAGGGCTACAATCTGCGCTTGATGTTTTTGAGTTATATTGTTCAAACTGGAAGCTCTCAGTTAATACTCAGAAAAACCCAAATTATGATATTTTCTAAACGAAAAAGTAGAGCACTGTTAACTTTTTTATTTGGAGGAGTTGAACTTGACATAGAAGATAGTTTTATGTACCTAGGACTTGTTTTTAACTACAATGGCAGTTTTATCAAAGCAAAAGAACGACTAATTCAACAGGCTCAAAAAGCATTATTTGCAGTACGCAGAAAAAAATAGAAATATTCCTTTACCAATTGATCTCCAGGTAAAATTGTTTGACTCAATAGTGTTGCCAATTCTAATATATGGTGCAGATGTTTGGAGATATGAAAATAACACTTCAATTGAAAAGATCATTTACAGTTGTGTAAGAGACTGCTAAATCTTAGAAGGAGCACTGCTAATTACATGTACGGAGAAACGGGAAGATATTCTATCCAGATTGAAATTAATTATAAAATGATAATGTTTTGGTATAATCTAGTCACTTGTCATGATAAGCTCTCAGGCAAAATTTACAAAATCATGTACAAGTTACACGAAAATAACGTCATTAAGTTTAAATGGCTGCAAAATATTAAAGAATTACTAGGTAACTCGGGAATGAACTATGTATGGATATTCCAAGAAACATGTACTGTAAGCAAGCCGCTCCTGAAAAATATACTTAAATCTAAGTTACAGGATCAATTTATCCAAAAATGGAATCATGACGTCACAATATCGTCCAGAGGGAATACCTATTCTATTTTTAAGAAAGATTTTGGCTTAGAAGAATATTTGAAACGGCTTGGGGAAAAAGATCGGGAAATAATGTCTAAATTCAGAACATCAAATTCGAAACTCCCTATTAAAGATGGACATGAGTCCCAAGGGAAAATAGAATATGTCCTCTCTGTAACATCGATGTTGGCAACGAATTCCATTATTTATTTATTTGTAATACAAGTTATGCTCTAATGTAATAGTAAGATCGCGGAACTGCGGCAAAACTATATATCTAAGTATTGCTATAATTATCCGACGACCGTGAAAATAAAAGGAATGTTTCAAATATGCAACACTGTTCTCCTTAAAAAAGTGTGTAGATTTCTAGAAACAACATTGAACATATTAATTATGCTGTAAATCCTGTTATATCATATGTTATACAGAATAAGATGTTATATTTGTATAAATGTGACCTCTTGTACCACACTAAAGTGTGGCTGAGTGAAATAAAAACTTGAAACTGGATTACCCTGAGACGGGTGTACAGGACGTATAATAAGACTTTGATTACCTTGAGACGGGTGTACATGACGTATAATAAGACTATGATTACCTTGAGACGGGTGTACAGGACATATAATAATACTTTGATTACCTTGAGACGGGTGTACAGGACGTATAATAGAACTTTGATTACCTTGAGACGGGTGTACAGGACGTACAAGACTTTGATTACCTTGAGACGGGTGTACAGGACGTATAATAGGACTTTGATTACCTTGAGACGGGTGTAAAGGACGTATAATAAGACTTTGATTACCTTGAGACGGGTGTACAGGACGTATAATAAGACTTTGATTACCATGAGACGGGTGTACAGGACGTATAATAGGACTTTGATTACCTTGAGAGGGGTGTACAGGACGTATAATAAGACTTCGATTACCATGAGACGGGTGTACAGGACGTATAATAGGACTTTGATTACCCTGAGACGGGTGTACAGGACGTATAATAAGACTTTGATTACCTTGAGACGGGTGTACAGGACGTATAATAAGACTTTGATTACCCTGAGACGGGTATACAGGACGTATATTAAGACTTTGATTACCTTTAGACGGGTGTACAGGACGTATAATAAGACTTTGATTACCTTGAGACGGGTGTACAGGGTGTATAGTAAGACTTTGATTACCTTGAGAGGGGTGTACAGGACGTATATTAAGACTTTGATTACCTTGAGACGGGTGTACAGGACGTATAATAAGACTTTGATTACCTTGAGACGGGTGTACAGGACGTATATTAAGACTTTGATTACCTTGAGACGGGTGTACAGGACGTATAATAAGACTTTGATTACCTTGAGACGGGTGTACAGGACGTATATTAAGACTTTGATTACCTTGAGACGGGTGTACAGGACGTATAATAAGACTTTGATTACCTTGAGACGGGTGTACAGGACGTATATTAAGACGTTGATTACCTTGAGACGGGTGTACAGGACGTATAATAAGACTTTGATTACCTTTAGACGGGTATACAGGACGTATATTAAGACGTTGATTACCTTGAGACGGGTGTGCAGGACGTATAATAAGACTTTGATTACCTTGAGACGGGTGTGCAGGACGTATAATAAGACTTTGATCACCTTGAGACGGGTGTACAGGGTGTATAGTAAGACTTTGATTACCTTGAGACGTGTGTACAGGACGTTAAATAGAACCCTAGTTACCCTGAGAGGAGTGTAAAGATTGTGTTATAGGACCTTGATTTACTTAAGACGGGTGTACAGGACGTAACCCAACCCCTAGATCTTTGTGTGAATTACTGATTTGACCATATAGTTGTTGTGATTTTAAATTCATACTTGAAAACTGTGACTGCAAACGGAATCAATAATTCTTCCTGTTCAAGTTTCTTCTGAACCTGATATCATTGATGTTTTCATATTTACTGGCTTCCTCGTACAGAGTGATACCACCTGTTACCAGTATAATTACTGTTTACCTTGAAAAGTAAGTATTTACCTGTCCCTGTTGGCATTAGTATGACACCAGTGGGAGTTCAGTATCGAAGAGATAACTTTGTGTTTTGTTTGTATGTAATACACTATCTTATCTGTGTCTGTGTATATGGCGGAAACATCACACGGATGAGATAATAAAAACAGTAACTGAAATGTATTTGAGAACCAGTTTACTGCTGCATGGTCATGCGAAGGGAAATAACTCTCATACAACTGTAATCAGTAAATACATTTTTTTTTTAATTTTCTTCCCTGACAAACATCATACATTTTCATTTATTTTTGCAAATATAATTCCATGTACGTCAACACAGATTTTTCAATTAATTTTATCTCTATCAGCAAGTGTTTTGATATGTCTAGTGTTACCCTGTATATGTCTAGTGCCATCCTGTATATATCTAGTGTAACCCTGTATCTATGGCGTGTTGCCCTGTATCTGTCAAGTGTTACCTTATTTCGGTCTAGCATTACCCTGTATCTGTCAAGTGTGACCTTATTTCGGTCTAGTATGACCCTGTATCTGTCCAGTAATACCCTGTATCTGTCTAGTGTTACCCTGTATATGTCTAGTGTTACCCTGTATCTATCTAGTGTAACCCTGTATCTATCTAGTGTAACCCTGTATCTATGACGTGTTGCCCTGTATCTGTCAAGTGTTGCCTTATTTCGGTCTAGTATTACCCTGTATCTGTCTAGTGTTACCCTGTATCTAGTGTTCCCCTGTATCTGTCTAGGTTTACCCTGTATATATGTCTTTTGTTATCTTGTATATGTCTAGTGTTACCCTTTATATTTCAAATGTTACCCTGTATATGTCAAGTGTTATCCTTTATATGTCTAGTTTTACCCTGTATATGTATAGTGTTACCCTGTATTTGTCTTGTTTTATCCGGTATATATCTACTGTTATTATGTATATGTCTAGTGTTATCATGTATCTATCTAGCGGTACCCTGTATATGTCTAGTTTTACCCTGTATGTTACACTGTATCTATCTAGTGTTGCACTGTATCTATCTAGTGTTACCCTGTATCTATCTAGTGTTACCCTGTATCTATCTAGTATTGCACTGTATCTATCTAGTGTTATCCTGTATCTATCTAGTGTTACCATGTATCTATCTACTGTTACCCTGTATCTATCTAGTGTTACCCTGTATCTATCTAGTGTTACCCTGTATATGTCTAGTGTTATTCTGTATAAGTCTATGTTTACTCTGTATATGTCAAGTGTTACCCTGTATATGTAAAGTGTTACCCTGTATTTGTCTTGTTTTATCCTGTATATATATACTGTTATTCTGTATATGTCTAGTGTTATCATGTTTCTATCTACCGTTACCCTGTATATGTCTAGTGTTTCACTGTATCTATCTAGTGTTACTCTGTATCTATCTAGTGTTACCCTGTATCTATCTAGTGTTACCATATATATATCTAGTGTTACCCTGTATGTTACACTGTATCTATCAAGTGTAACCCTGTATCTATCTAGTGTTACCCTGTATCTATCTAGTGTTACCATGTATCTATCTAGTGTTACCATATATATATCTAGTGTTACCCTGTATCTATATAGTGTTGCACTGTCTCTATCTAGTGTTACCCTGTATCTATATAGTGTTGCACTGTCTCTATCTAGTGTTACCGTGTATCTATCTAGTGTTGCACTGTATCTATCTACTGTTACACTGTATCTATCTAGTGTTGAACTGTATCTGTCTAGTGTTGCACTGTATCTATCTAGTGTTACCCTGTATCTATCT
>NW_018407487.1:91062-93418 GCF_002113885.1 Mizuhopecten yessoensis
AATCTATCTAGTGTTACCCTGTATCTATTTAGTGTTTCACTGTATCTATCTATTGTTACTCTGTATCTATCTAGTGTTGCACTGTAATTATCTAGTGTTACCCTTTATCTATCTAGTGTTACCCTGTATCTATCTAGTGTTGNTATCTAGTGTTACCCTGAATATGTCTTTTGTTTCCCTGTATATGTCTAGTGTTACCCTGTATATTTCTAGTGTTACCCTGTATATGTCTAGTGTTACTCTGTATATGTCAAGTGGTACTCTGCATCTATCTAGTGTTGCACTGTATCTATCTAGTGTTGCACTGTATCTATCTAGTGTAACACTGTATCTATCTAGTGTTGCACTGTATCTATCTAGTGTTACCCTGTATATGTCCAGTGTTACCCTGTATATGTCTAGTGTTACCCTGTATATATCTAGTGTTACCCTGTATATTTGTAGGGTTACCCTATGATTATGTTGTGTTACCCTGTATCTCTGTAGGGTTACCCGGTATGTTACACTGTATCGATCTAGAATTGCACTGTATCTATCTAGTGGTACCCTGTATCTATCTAGTGTTGCACTGTATCTTTCTAGTGTTACCCTGTATCTATCTAGTGTTGCACTGTATCTATCTAGTGTAACACTGTATCTATCTAGTGTTGCACTGTATCTATCTAGTGTTACCCTGTATCTATCTAGTGTTACCCTGTATCTATCTAGTGTTACCCTGTATCTATCTAGTGTTACCCTGTATCTATCTAGTGTTGTATTTATCTATCTAGTGTTACACTCTATTTATCTAGTGTTGCGCTGTATCTATCTAGTGTTACCCTGTATCTATCTAGTGTTACCCTGTATATACCTAGTGTTGCACTGTATCTATCTAGTGTTACCCTGTAGCTATCTAGTGTTACCCTGTTTCTATCTAGTGTTGCACTGTATCTATCTATTGTTACTCTGTATCTATCTAGTGTTGCACTGTATCTATCTATTGTTACTCTGTATCTATCTAGTGTTGCACTGTTACTATCTAGTGTTACCCGGTATCTATCTAGAATTGCTCTGTATCTATCTAGTGTTACCCTGTATCAATCTAGTGTTGCACTGTATCTATCTATTGTTTCCCTGTATCTATCTAGTGTTACCCTGTATATATCTAGTGTTGCGCTGTATCTATCTAGTGTTACCCTGTATCTATCTAGTGTTACCCTGTATCTATTTAGTGTTGTACTGTATCTATCTAGTGTTACCCTGAATATGTCTTTTGTTTCTCTGTATATGTCTAGTGTTACCCTGTATATGTCTAATGTTACCCTGTATATGTCTAGTGTTACTCTGTATATGTCAAGTGTTACTCTGTATCCTGTATCTATCTAGTGTTACCCTGCATATTTGTAGGGTTACCCTATGATTATGTTGTGTTACCCTGGATCTATGTAGGGTTACCAGGTATGTTACACTGTATCTATCTAGAATCGCACTTTATCTATCTAGTGGTACCCTGTATATATCTAGTGTTGCACTGTATCTATCTAGTGTTACCCTTTATCTATCTAGTGTTACCCTGTATATTTGTAGGGTTACCCTATGATTATGTTGTGTTACCCTGTATCTATGTAGGGTTACCAGGTATGTTACACTGTATCTATCTAGAATTGCACTTTATCTATCTAGTGGTACCCTGTATCTATCTAGTGTTGCACTGTATCTATCTAGTGTTACCCTGTATCTATCTAGTGTTACCCGGTATCTATCTAGTGTTACCCTGTATCTATCTAGTGTTACCCTGTATCTATCTAGTGTTGCACTGTATCTATCTAGTGTTGCACTGTATCTATCTGTTGTTACCCTGTATCTATCTAGTGTTACCCTGTATATATCTAGTGTTCCCCTGTTTCTATCTAGTGTCGCACTGTATCTATCTATTGTTGCACTGTATCTAAATAGTGTTACTCTGTATCCTATCTAGTGTTACCCTCTATCTATCTAGTGTTTCCCTGTATATGTCTAGTGTCACCCTGTATATGTCTAGTGTCACCCTGTATATGTCTAGTGTTTATCTGTATATGTCTAGTGTCACCCTGTATATATCTAGCGTTACCCTGTTTCTATCTAGTGTCGCACTGTATCTATCTGTTGTTACCCTGTATCTAACTAGTGTTACCCTGTATCTATCTAGTGTTGCACTGTATCTAAATAGTGTTACTCTGTATCTATCTAGTATTGCACTGTAATTATCTAGTGTTACCCTATATCTAACTAGTGTTACCCTGTATATGTCTAGTGTTAATCTGTATATGTCTAGTGTTACCCTGTATATGTGTAGTGTCACCCTGTATATGTCTAGTGTTACTCTGTATATGTCTAG
>NW_018407488.1:0-503 GCF_002113885.1 Mizuhopecten yessoensis
GTGTGGCTAACATGTACTTTAGGTGGGGGAAGGTGTGGCTAACATATAATTTAGGTGATATGAAGTGTTGCTTACATGTATTATAAGTGAGATAAGGTGTGGCTAACATATACTTTAGGTGAGATTAAGTGTGGCTAACATGTAATTTAGGTGATATGAAGTGTGGCTAACATGTACTTCAGGTGATATTAAGTGTGGGTAACATCTACTTTAGGTGCTGGAAGGTGTGGCTAACATGTAATACAGGTGAGATTAGTCGTGGTTACCACTTACTGTATATGATATTATGTGTGACTAACATGTACTTAAGGTGATTTAGGTTTGGCTAACATGTACTTTAGGTGAGATTACGTGTGGCTAACATGTACTATAGGTGAAATTACGTGTGGCTAACATGTACTTTAGGTGAGATTAGTTGTGGCTTACATGTATTTTAGGTAAGATTAAGTGTGGCTAATATGTACCTTAGGTGGGGGAAGGTGTGGCTAACATGTACTTTAGGT
>NW_018407488.1:1647-2334 GCF_002113885.1 Mizuhopecten yessoensis
TAAGTTGGGGGAAAGTGTGGCTAACATGTACTTTAGGTGAGATTAGTTGTGGCTTACATGTATTTTAGGTAAGATTAAGTGTGGCTAATATGTACCTTAGGTGGGGGAAGGTGTGGCTAACATGTACTTTAGGTAGGAGAAGGTGTGGCTAACATGTACTTTAGGTGGGGAAGGTGTGGCTAACTTGTACTATAGGTGAGAGTATGTGTGGCTAACATGTACTTCAGGTGAGATTAGGTGAGGCTATTATGTACCTTAGGTGGGGAAGGTGTGGCTAACATGTACTTTAGGTGGGGAAGGTGTGGTTAACATGTACTATAGGTGAGAGTATGTGTGGCTAACATGTACTGTAGGTGAGATTAGGTGTGGCTATTATGTAATATAGGTGAGATTAGGTGTGGATTACATGTACTTTAGGTGAGATTAAGTGTGTCTAACATGTACTATAGGTGAAATTAAGTGTGGCTAACATATACTTTAGGTGAGATAAGGTGTGGCTTACATGTATTATAGGTGAGATTAAGTGTGGCTAACATGTACTTTAGGTGGGGGAAGGTGTGGCTAACATGTACTNGCTAACATGTACTGTAGGTGACATTAGGTGTGGCTAAAATGTACTTAATTTTGGGGAAAGTGTTGCTAACATGTACTTTAGGTGAGATTAAGTGTGTCTAACATGTACTATAG
>NW_018407489.1:0-503 GCF_002113885.1 Mizuhopecten yessoensis
AACACAAGTCACATTACTGTCACACATTGGGAGGTGGAACATAAAGCACAGTTCTGTCACACTTTGGGAGGTGGAACATAAGCATAGTACTGTCACACTTTTCACTTTCAAAACAATGATATTACGAGAAAGAAGTTACTGTAGACAATCCCTCATTTTAATTTAGACACATCTCTCCCAATTACATTTAAAATTTTGTATTCTGCATAGAGCTTTGAAAGTAGGTAATTTTGTAACATAATAGATGGGAACATACAATTTTTACTTACCATCCATGATACAAATGGTTCAAAGTTGAGGGTAGAGAGTAGGGCAATGGAGACGGTCCATACCGCAGCTGTGGACTGGAGGAGAGAGGTGAGGAAGAGGAGGGCACAGTGACCCAGAAACAGTGTAATCACCGGCCACCCCATCAGGAACGTAAGACTCCCCAGGGAATACACAGTTAACAGCAACTTCTTGTACTGGGGAGGTAAAAACATATGTAATTTATACTTGTACTG
>NW_018407489.1:4904-5386 GCF_002113885.1 Mizuhopecten yessoensis
CAGTACTTCAGAAGTAGAAACATGTTAATTATACTTGTACTTGGGAGGTAAACNTATACCAGTACTTCAGAAGTAGAAACATGTTAATTATACTTGTACTTGGGAGGTAAACACATGTGTAATTTATACTTGTACTGGGGAGGTAAAAACATGTGTAATTTATACTAGTACTTCAGAAGTAGAAACATGTAAATTATACTTGCACTGGGGAGGTAAAAACATGTGTAATTTATACTTACACTTCAGAAGTAGAAACATGTAAATTATACTTGTACTGGGAAGGTAAAAACATGTGTAATGCATACTTGTACTGAGGAGGTAAAAACATGTAAATTATACTTGTACTGGGGAGGCAAAAACATGTGTAATTTATACTAGTACTTCAGAAGTAGAAACATGTTAATTATACTTGAACTGGGGAGGTAAACACATGTGTTATCTATACTTGTACTGGGGAGGTAAAAACATGTGTAATTTATACT
>NW_018407490.1:0-504 GCF_002113885.1 Mizuhopecten yessoensis
CGAGTCCTGTTAAGTCAAGTAAAGGATATTACTACAAACCCAACCATGTCCTGTTCAGTCAAGTAANGATGTTACTACAGACCCAACCAAGTCCTGTTAAGTCAAGTAAAGGATATTACTACAAACCCAACTGAGTCATGTTAAGTCAAGTAAAGGATATTACTACAAACCAAACCAAGTCCTGTTAAGTCAAGTAAAGGATATTACTACAAACCCAACCAAGTCCTGTTAGGTCAAGTAAAGGATAGTACTACAAACCCAACCATGCCCTGTTCAGTCAAGTAGAGGATGTTACTACAGGCCCAACCAAGTCCTGTTTTGTCATTACTACAAACCCAACTGAGTCATGTTACGTCAAGTAAAGGATAGTACTACAAACCCAACTGAGTCGTGTTCAGTCAAGTAAAACTACAGACCCAACCAAGTCCTGTTAAGTCAAGTATAGGATATTACTTCAAACCGAACCAAGTCCTGTTAAGTCAAGTAAAGGATATTACTACAGAC
>NW_018407490.1:3754-3998 GCF_002113885.1 Mizuhopecten yessoensis
ATTATGTCAAGTATAGGATATAATTACAGACGAAACCAAGTCCTGTTAGGTCAAGTATATGATGTTACTTCAGACCCAACCAAGTCCTGTTAGGTCAAGTATAGGATGTTACTACAGACCCAACCAAGTCCTGTTGCGTCAAGTTTAGGATGTTACTCCAGACCAACCAATTCTTGTTAGGTCAAGTAAAGGATGTTAATACAGACCCAACCAAATCCTGTTAGGTCAAGTATATGATGTTACT
>NW_018407490.1:5463-5567 GCF_002113885.1 Mizuhopecten yessoensis
CTCAAGTATAGGATCTTACTACAGACCCAACCAAGTCCTGTTAGGTCAAGTATAGGATTTTACTACAGACCCAACCAAGTCCTGTTACGTCAAGTATAGGATGT
>NW_018407490.1:7507-11815 GCF_002113885.1 Mizuhopecten yessoensis
TCAGACGCAACCAAGTCCTGTTATGTCAAGTATAGGATGTTTCTACAGACCCAACCAAGTCCTGTTATGTCAAGTATAGGATGTTACTACAGACCTAACCAAGTCCTGTTACGTCAAGTATAGGATGTTACTACAGACCCAACCAAGTCCTGTTAGGTCAAGAATAGGATGTTTCTACAGACCCAACCAGTCAGTTAACATGACAACTGTATGGTACAGTCAGTCCACATGGCAACGGTATAGAACAGTCAGTCAACAAGACAACGATATGAAAAAATCATCTGAGAAAGGATTGGAACTTTCAACTTGACCTGACCAAAAGATAAACAGTCACTCAGACAAATATATATAGCAGTCATTATAATTAAGGTAACGAAACAGTCAGACAACACGACAAAGGTTTGCAGCCGTCTATTTGATAAAGATAAGGAAAATCAACACAACCATAATATCAAACAAGAAGGAAATGTACAAAATACTAAACATGTTAAAGCGTGTATGTGGTCTGAGCTGCTTTAACAAGTACACGCATGTACTAAATTCTTGACGACGGAGTAGTTAAGGAATTTACATTGAGCTGCAAGGTTATATATTGGTTGTTGCAAATTTATTTATCCGAGAACACAGAACAAATCCCCATTTTCAGGTATGCCACAACGTTTTGTGAAATGTAGTATTGATTTACAAAATCACAGGGTCACGTGCCATAAAAAGGAGAAGAGTGTGATAAGGTACCTGCGGGGCGTAATTTTATTCGACAGGAAGCTTTGAACGAGAAGAGTGGCCATTAGAAAATTTCAGAATGATAACCTGGACCATATCAATCTTTGTCGGACTATGTCTGTTAGGTAAGTACAAACCGATAGCTAAATTCAAAACTCTGACCCGACCGACTGTTTTAACCACAGTAGAGTGCATTTAGGGATGTACACCTCTGAGAAGTCCACGGTTTCCTGTATTAAGCTTATTTTTTATCTGATATGCATTTTTTAAGTGAATGGTTTCGGTTTTGACCATTTGCAGGACATATCTTCCAATTGTGCTATCAAATATGTATGAATGTTCGCAGAATTGACAAAAATAGTATTTTCTTTAAAATAATGGAATTTCTTTAACTTATTCTTTTAACGCAGAACAGCAATTTCATTTACCACTACCCCTTATTTTAATGACAAAATACTCATTTTTCACCAAGTTATGCAGATTGAACGCTTGATATAAACAGTTCTGCTATTGAACTTTTTTTTAAAATATTTAACAGATCAAAAGAAAATAGGTTTCTCTCTCTAAAATAGCCAGAAAAGTGGGAGGTCCGTGTGCTCCTTTTATTTTACATTATTGTTTGTGTCACTTTTCACCATTTCAGGGTCAAAAATCAAAAGTTCTTCAGTGACACTAAATATGTAAAACAAATAATAAAAATATACAGTTTTCCACTAAGTTGCGTATTTTTTTTTTTATATATGTTTGAACATCATAAGGTTGTGCAGCAAAAATGAACTGCATTTAAAATTCGAACCACAATGACGATTTAAGTGTGCAATCCATTGTCAAAAAAGGTAAAATTTTGGTTTCTCGTAAAGCAC
The DNA here is from genome assembly GCF_002113885.1 of Mizuhopecten yessoensis. Lineage (NCBI taxonomy): Eukaryota > Metazoa > Mollusca > Bivalvia > Pectinida > Pectinidae > Mizuhopecten > Mizuhopecten yessoensis. The sequence continues at coordinate 9,094 of NW_018407490.1, forward strand.
AAGATATACAATTTTTCAAAATGGCCGCCAAATTGCTCATTTTTAAAAATTCTTGTTAAATAAAGTTCTACAAACAACATGCATCTAGTTTTGTGACACATTTATCAGCTTCGTGTTTGTTTTTAAAATTGATCGTATTTATTTTAGATGTCTAACATACAAACCGCTCCATGTAGTCACACCTTTGTTAGATATCTAATACACAAACCGACACATGTAGTCACACCTTTGTTAGATATCTAGCACACAAACCAACACATGAAGTCACACCTTTTGTTAGATATCTAACACACAAACCTACACATGAAGTCACACCTTTGTTAGATATCTAACACACAAACCTACACTTGTAGTTACACCTTTGTTAGATATCTAACACACTAACCTACACTTGTAGTCACACCTTTGTTAGAAATCTAACACACAAACCAACACATGTAGTCACACCTTTGTTAGATATCTAACATACAAACCGACACATGTAGTCACACCTTTGTTAGAAATCTAACATACAAACCGACACATGTAGTCACAGCTTTGTTAGAAATCTAACACACAAACCGACACATGTAGTCACACCTTTGTTAGAAATCTAACACACAAACTGACACTTGTAGTCACACCTTTGTTAGATATCTAACACACAAACCGACACTTGTAGTCACACCTTTGTTATCTAACACACAAATCTACACATGTAGTCACAGCTTTGCATGTTATCTAACACACAAACCGACACTTGTAGTCACACCTTGGTTATCTAACACACAAACCAACACATGTAGTCACACCTTTGTTAGAAATCTAACATACAAACCTACACTTGTAGTCACACCTTTGATAGATATCTAACATACAAACCGACACTTGAAGTCACAACTTTGTTAGAAATCTAACACACACACCGACACATGTAGTCACACCTTTGCTACAAATCTAACATACAAACGGACACATGCAGTCACACCTTTGTTAGATATCTAATATACAAACCGACATATGTAGTCACACCTTTGTTATCAAACACACAAATCTACATATGTAGTCACACCTTTGTTAGATATCTAACATACAAACCGACACTTGTAGTCACACCTTTGTTAGTAAATCTAACACACAAACCGACACATGTAGTCACACCTTTGTTAGATATCTAACACACAAACCGACACATGTAGTCACCTTTGTTAGAAATCTAACATACAAACCGACACTTGTAGTCACACCTTTGTTAGAAATCTAACACACAAACCGACACATTTAGTCACACCTTTGTTAGAAATCTAACATACAAACCGACACTTGTAGCCACACCTTTGTTAGAAATCTAACACACAAACCGACACTTGTAGTCACACCTTTGTTAGATATCTAACATACAAACCGACACTTGTAGTCACACCTTTGTTTGTAAATCTAACACACAAACCGACACGTGTAGTCACAGCTTTGTTAGATATCTAACACACAAACCTACACATGTAGTCACAGCTTTGTTAGATATCTAACACACAAACCGACACATTTAGTCACACCTTTGTTAGAAATCTAACATGAAAACCGACACATGTAGTCACACCTTTGTTAGAAATCTAACACACAAACCTACACTTGTAGTCACACCTTTGTTAGAAATCTACGCACAAACCGACACATGTAGTCACAGCTTTGTTAGATATCTAACACACAAACCTACACATGTAGTCACAGCTTTGTTAGATATCTAACACAAAAACCTACACATGCAATCACAGCTTTGGTAGATATCTAACACACAAACTGACACATGTAGTCACAGCTTTGTTAGATATTTAACATACAAACTGACAATTGTAGTCACAGCTTTGTTAGATATCTAACACACAAACCTACACTTGTAGTCACACATTTGTTAGATATCTAACACACAAACTGACACATGTAGTCACACCTTTTGTTAGATATCTAGCACACAAACCTACACATGTTGTCACAACTTTGTTAGATATCTAACAAACAAACCTACACTTGTAGTCACACATTTGTTAGATATCTAAAACACAAACTGACACATGTAGTCACACCTTTTGTTAGATATCTAGCACACAAACCTACACATGCAATCACAGCTTTGGTAGATATCTAACACACAAACTGACACATGTAGTCAAAGCTTTGTTAGATATCTAACATACAAACCTACACATGTAGTCACAGCTTTGTAAGATATCTAACACACAAACCTAAACTTGTAGTCAAACCTTTGTTAGATATCTAGCACACAAACCTACACATGTTGTCACAACTTTGTTAGATATCTAACAAACAAACCTACACTTGTAGTCACACATTTGTTAGATATCTGACACACTAACCGACACATGTAGTCACACCTTTGTTAGATATCTAACACACAAACTGACACATGTAGTCACAGCTTTGTTAGAAATCTAACACACAAACCTACACATGAAGTCACACCTATGATAGATATCTAACACACAAACTTACACTTGTAGTCACACTTTTGTTAGATATCTAACACACAAACCTATACTTGTAGTCAAACCTTTGTTAGATATCTAACGCACTAACTTACAGTTGCAGTCACACTTTTGTTATCTAATACACAAACCTACATCTGTAGTCACACCTTTGTTATCTAAAACACAAACAACACATGTAGTCAAAACCTTTGTTAGATATCTAACACACAAACCTACACATGTAGTCACACCTTTGT
>NW_018407490.1:15095-16851 GCF_002113885.1 Mizuhopecten yessoensis
AGGCAGTTATGAATGTAATATGCAATTAGTTGAGACGTAAATAAATGTAAATAAATCAATATAAATATACTAACTTTAGGTACCCCCTAACCTGCTAACATCCCTTTGATGTCATACCTGGACACAGGCATATTGGTGCGTCTTGGGCCTCCTGCTGTCAGCACTGGACACGGGTGTTGTTTAGTGTTATTTACCTGTACACAAATGTCACACCTAAGTAGGCTAAGGGAGAGGATCGAGACGATTTTCATTATTGAACCAAGATGTTAAATTATAACTTGGGTTTATTACATGTACATGAAGAGAAAAAGTTTGAATCTTATAATCCAATTATATTTTTGAGATAAATATAATCACGGAATTAGATTGTCTAAGTCCGTGATATAATTTAGCATCGCATACAGAGGTACTGTATTGTATAAAAACAATGTGTGTCGGTATTTTGCTACCTAACCAAAGACGTATATACTACTGGCTTTATATCTCTTACTTAACAGAAGGAAGACACAATGACGTCAATTTGTCATTAAACGGTAATATTGAAAAGATGCCATACATTGTATTGACATTCAAAAACAGCATATACCAACGTTGAAGTTATTTTGTAAACATTTTTCAATGATATATTTCCGTGGTTTTTTTTTTACCGTAGCAGTGCCACAGTATGTGACTGTAGAGCAGGGAATATAAAGTGTATACGTCTGTGTAGAGTAAAAAAAATAATTGCAAACTGACTTTCCAGCCTAAAATAAAGAATCATTTTTGATCGACAACATTGAGAAAAAATATTAATCCGCGATCTGACGCTGTATGGCCATGGCTGTTCTCTAACTCGCCTATTCCTGCCATGATGACTGCTAGAGGCGTTGAACTTGTGACGTCACAGCCGATAGGGTCCCATTCGCCGCGAGTTACGATTACGATTGGTTTTTATGCGGCTTTCGGATAATATAGAATAATAATATATTAGTTTCTATTTTCATTCGGGGTACACTTTAATACTCTCTGGTCCATGTGGACGCAGATACGTCCTTTGTCGACGTATCTAGATTAAATTTCTCCAACGAAATCTGAGAATTTAGGAAGTATAAATTAGATGTATCTCAACCAACACTTGGGGAGAATGATTACTCCGACATATCAGGATAAGTCCAAACAAACATTATTGTAACTAATTAAATAGCTTATACTACTTTTTATACGTCTCTGATTGAATTTTACGTATCGTTTTAATTCAATTTAAGTATTGAACAGGTAAAGTATAAAGACGACCACCGTGCACGGGGGGTGTAACTTCGTGTATATAATAATGAAGAATGAAGATGATGCCCTTTTCATTATGCGTCGGAAACGTATGGTTGTGAGGCATAGATAACAAATGACTTCAAGGGATTAGGGGATTGGATTAGTGTTTATAATTTGAAATAACGCTATGATTATGTCTGAATGTGCTTTATGTATTTTATATCAATTTCATTCAACTGAGATTTAGATCACTATTACCGTAAACATTTAAAAGGGGAGGGGTCGGGCGGTACCGATGTCATCAACGCCGACTTCAGTATCTGGCGAATGACGGCATCATTTCTTTTAAAATAATTTTCTAACATACATAATAGTTTTATTGTTCAGAAATTCCTTTCTTAAATCTGCAACAAAGAGGTATTTTGATAGGAAATAAAATATATCATTTATATCTTTTAATTGGCACAAACATGTCCAGTATATAAAACCGTCCTTTTGTATGGTGACTATA
>NW_018407490.1:24953-26219 GCF_002113885.1 Mizuhopecten yessoensis
TAGTCAAACCTTTGTTAGATATATAACACACAAACTTACACATGTTGTCACACTTTTGTTATCTAAAACACAAACCAACACATGTAGTCACACCTTTGTTAGATATCTAACATACAAACTGACACATGATGTCACACCTTTTGTTAGATATCTAACACATAAAAAATAACTTGTAGTCACAGCTTTGTTAGATATCTAACACACAAACCTACACTTGTAGTTACCCCTTTGTTAGATATCTAACACACAAACCTACACATGTAGTCAAATCTTTGTTAGATATATAACACACTAACTTACACTTATCGTCACACTTTTGTTAGATATCTAACACACAAACTGACACATGTAGTCACACTTTTGTTAGATACCTAACACACAAACTGACACATGATGTCACACCTTTTGTTAGATATCTAACACACAAACCTACACTTGAAGTCACAGCTTTGTTAGATATCTAACACACAAACCTAAACATGCAATCACAGCTTTATTAGATACCTAATACACAAACTGTCACACGGAGTCACACTTTTGTAAGATACCTAACACACACACTGACACATGATGTCACACTTTTTGTAAGATATCTAACACACAAACCTACACTTGAATTTACACATTTGTTAGATATCTACCACACAAACCTACACTTGTAGTCACACCTTTGTTAGATATCTAACACACAAACCTACACATAATGTTGTCACACTTTTGTTAGATATATAACACAAAAACTTAAACTTGTAGTCATACTTTTGTTAGATATCTAACACACAATCTGACACATGAAGTCACAGCTTTGTTAGATATCTAATACACAAACTGACACATGTAGTCACACCTTTGTCAGATATCTAACACACAAACCAACACTTGTAGTCACACCTTAATAAGATATCTAACACACAAACCTACACATGTAGTCACACCTTTGTTAGATATCTAACACAAACTGATATATGTAGTCACAGCTTTACTAGATATCTAAAACACAAACTGACACATGTAGTCACAGCTTTGTTAGAAATCTAACACATAAACCTACACTTGTAGTCACAGCTTTGTTAGATATCTAACACACAAACATACACTTGTTGTCACACCTTTGTTGGATATCTAATACACAAACCTACACTTGTAGCCACACATTTGTTAGAAATCTAACATACAAACCTACACCTGTAGTCACAGCTTTGTGAGACATCTAACACACAGACCTACACATGTAGTCACACCTTTGTTAGAAATCTAACACACAAA
>NW_018407490.1:27739-33398 GCF_002113885.1 Mizuhopecten yessoensis
TACACATATCGTCACATCTTTGTGAGATATCTAACACACAAACTGACACATGCAGTGACACATTTGTTAGATATCTAACACACAAACCTACACATGTAGTCCCAACTTTGTTAGATATCTGAAATAAAAACTGACACATTAAGTCACACCTTTATTAGATATCTAACACACAAACTGACACATGTAGTCACAGCTTTGTTAGATATCTAACACACAAACCCACACATGTTGTCACACCTTTGTATGATATCTAACACAAACCTTCACATGTCGTCACACCTTTGTTAGATATCTAACACACAAACTGACACATGTAGTCACACCTTTGTTAGATATCTAACAAACAAACTGACACATGTAGTCACCCATTTGTTAGATATCTAACACACAAACCTACATAATGTAATCACATCTTTGTTAGATATCTAACACACAAGCCTACACATGTTGTCCCAACTTTGTTAGATATCTGAAATAAAAACTGACACATGAAGTCACACCTTTATTAGGTATCTAACACATAAACTGACATATGTAGTCACAGCTTTGTTAGATACCTAACACACAAACCCACACATGTTGTCACACCTTTGTGAGATATCTAACACAGAAACTGACACTTGTAGTCACATCTTTGTTAGATATCTAAGACACAAACTTACACTTGTAGTCACACTTTTGTTATATATCTAATACGCAAACCAACACTTGTTGTCACACCTTTGTTAGATATCTAACACACAAACCTACACATGTCGTCACACCTTTGTTAGATGTCTAACAAACACGCTGACACGTGTAGTCACACCTTTGTTAGATATCTTACACTAAACACAAATTGACACATGTAGTCACAGCTTTGTATGATATCTAACACACAAACTTACACTTGTAGTCACACCTTTGTTAGATATCTAACAAACACTCTGACACATGTAATCACACATTTGTTAGATATCTAAAACACAAACCTTGAAGTCACACCTTTGTTAGATATCTAACACACAAACTGACACATGTAGTCACCGCTTTGTTAGATATCTAACACAGAGACTGACACATGTAGTCACACATTTGTTAGATATCTAACACACAAACTGACACATGTAGTCACACCTTTGTTAGAAATCTAACATACAAACCTACACCTTAGGTCACACATTTGTTAGATATCTAACACACAAATTGACACATGTACTAACACCTTTGATAGATATCTAACACACAAACTTACACTTGTTGTCACACTTTTGTTAGATATCTAACACACAAACGTACACTTGTAGTCACACTTTTGTTAGATATCCAACACACAAACTGACACATTCAGTCACACTTTTGTTAGATACCTAACACACAAACTGACACATGAAGTCACACCTTTTGTAAGATATCTAACACACAAACCTACACTTTTAGTCGCACATTTGTTAGAAATCTAACAAACAAACCTACACATGTAGTCACACCTTTGTTATATATCAAACACACAAACCTACACATGTCGTCACACCTTTGTAAGATGTCTAACAAACACGCTGACACGTGTAGTCACACCTTTGTTAGATATCTTACACACAACACAAACTGACACATGTAGTCACAGCTTTGTATGATATCTAACACACAAACTTACACTTGTAGTCACACCTTTGTTAGATATCTAACAAACACTCTGACACATGTAATCACACATTTGTTAGATATCTAAAACACAAACCTTGAAGTCACACCTTTGTTAGATATCTAACACACAAACTGACACATGTAGTCACCGCTTTGTTAGATATCTAACACAGAGACTGACACATGTAGTCACACATTTGTTAGATATCTAACACACAAACTGACACATGTAGTCACACCTTTGTTAGAAATCTAACATACAAACCTACACCTTAGGTCACACATTTGTTAGATATCTAACACACAAATTGACACATGTACTAACACCTTTGATAGATATCTAACACACAAACTTACACTTGTTGTCACACTTTTGTTAGATATCTAACACACAAACGTACACTTGTAGTCACACTTTTGTTAGATATCCAACACACAAACTGACACATTCAGTCACACTTTTGTTAGATACCTAACACACAAACTGACACATGAAGTCACACCTTTTGTAAGATATCTAACACACAAACCTACACTTTTAGTCGCACATTTGTTAGAAATCTAACAAACAAACCTACACATGTAGTCACACCTTTGTTATATATCAAACACACAAACCTACACATGTCGTCACACCTTTGTAAGATGTCTAACAAACACGCTGACACGTGTAGTCACACCTTTGTTAGATATCTTACACACAACACAAACTGACACATGTAGTCACAGCTTTGTATGATATCTAACACACAAACTTACACTTGTAGTCACACCTTTGTTAGATATCTAACAAACACTCTGACACATGTAATCACACATTTGTTAGATATCTAAAACACAAACCTTGAAGTCACACCTTTGTTAGATATCTAACACACAAACTGACACATGTAGTCACCGCTTTGTTAGATATCTAACACAGAGACTGACACATGTAGTCACACATTTGTTAGATATCTAACACACAAACTGACACATGTAGTCACACCTTTGTTAGAAATCTAACATACAAACCTACACCTTAGGTCACACATTTGTTAGATATCTAACACACAAATTGACACATGTACTAACACCTTTGATAGATATCTAACACACAAACTTACACTTGTTGTCACACTTTTGTTAGATATCTAACACACAAACGTACACTTGTAGTCACACTTTTGTTAGATATCCAACACACAAACTGACACATTCAGTCACACTTTTGTTAGATACCTAACACACAAACTGACACATGAAGTCACACCTTTTGTAAGATATCTAACACACAAACCTACACTTTTAGTCGCACATTTGTTAGAAATCTAACAAACAAACCTACACATGTAGTCACACCTTTGTTATATATCAAACACACAAACCTACACATGTCGTCACACCTTTGTAAGATGTCTAACAAACACGCTGACACGTGTAGTCACACCTTTGTTAGATATCTTACACACAACACAAACTGACACATGTAGTCACAGCTTTGTATGATATCTAACACACAAACTTACACTTGTAGTCACACCTTTGTTAGATATCTAACAAACACTCTGACACATGTAATCACACATTTGTTAGATATCTAAAACACAAACCTTGAAGTCACACCTTTGTTAGATATCTAACACACAAACTGACACATGTAGTCACCGCTTTGTTAGATATCTAACACAGAGACTGACACATGTAGTCACACATTTGTTAGATATCTAACACACAAACTGACACATGTAGTCACACCTTTGTTAGAAATCTAACATACAAACCTACACCTTAGGTCACACATTTGTTAGATATCTAACACACAAATTGACACATGTACTAACACCTTTGATAGATATCTAACACACAAACTTACACTTGTTGTCACACTTTTGTTAGATATCTAACACACAAACGTACACTTGTAGTCACACTTTTGTTAGATATCCAACACACAAACTGACACATTCAGTCACACTTTTGTTAGATACCTAACACACAAACTGACACATGAAGTCACACCTTTTGTAAGATATCTAACACACAAACCTACACTTTTAGTCGCACATTTGTTAGAAATCTAACAAACAAACCTACACATGTAGTCACACCTTTGTTATATATCAAACACACAAACCTACACATGTCGTCACACCTTTGTAAGATGTCTAACAAACACGCTGACACGTGTAGTCACACCTTTGTTAGATATCTTACACACAACACAAACTGACACATGTAGTCACAGCTTTGTATGATATCTAACACACAAACTTACACTTGTAGTCACACCTTTGTTAGATATCTAACAAACACTCTGACACATGTAATCACACATTTGTTAGATATCTAAAACACAAACCTTGAAGTCACACCTTTGTTAGATATCTAACACACAAACTGACACATGTAGTCACCGCTTTGTTAGATATCTAACACAGAGACTGACACATGTAGTCACACATTTGTTAGATATCTAACACACAAACTGACACATGTAGTCACACCTTTGTTAGAAATCTAACATACAAACCTACACCTTAGGTCACACATTTGTTAGATATCTAACACACAAATTGACACATGTACTAACACCTTTGATAGATATCTAACACACAAACTTACACTTGTTGTCACACTTTTGTTAGATATCTAACACACAAACGTACACTTGTAGTCACACTTTTGTTAGATATCCAACACACAAACTGACACATTCAGTCACACTTTTGTTAGATACCTAACACACAAACTGACACATGAAGTCACACCTTTTGTAAGATATCTAACACACAAACCTACACTTTTAGTCGCACATTTGTTAGAAATCTAACAAACAAACCTACACATGTAGTCACACCTTTGTTATATATCAAACACACAAACCTACACATGTCGTCACACCTTTGTAAGATGTCTAACAAACACGCTGACACGTGTAGTCACACCTTTGTTAGATATCTTACACACAACACAAACTGACACATGTAGTCACAGCTTTGTATGATATCTAACACACAAACTTACACTTGTAGTCACACCTTTGTTAGATATCTAACAAACACTCTGACACATGTAATCACACATTTGTTAGATATCTAAAACACAAACCTTGAAGTCACACCTTTGTTAGATATCTAACACACAAACTGACACATGTAGTCACCGCTTTGTTAGATATCTAACACAGAGACTGACACATGTAGTCACACATTTGTTAGATATCTAACACACAAACTGACACATGTAGTCACACCTTTGTTAGAAATCTAACATACAAACCTACACCTTAGGTCACACATTTGTTAGATATCTAACACACAAATTGACACATGTACTAACACCTTTGATAGATATCTAACACACAAACTTACACTTGTTGTCACACTTTTGTTAGATATCTAACACACAAACGTACACTTGTAGTCACACTTTTGTTAGATATCCAACACACAAACTGACACATTCAGTCACACTTTTGTTAGATACCTAACACACAAACTGACACATGAAGTCACACCTTTTGTAAGATATCTAACACACAAACCTACACTTTTAGTCGCACATTTGTTAGAAATCTAACAAACAAACCTACACATGTAGTCACACCTTTGTTATATATCAAACACACAAACCTACACATGTCGTCACACCTTTGTAAGATGTCTAACAAACACGCTGACACGTGTAGTCACACCTTTGTTAGATATCTTACACACAACACAAACTGACACATGTAGTCACAGCTTTGTATGANGAAATCTAACACACAAACCTACACATGTAGTCACACCTTTGTTAGATATCTGACACACAAACCTACACATGTAGTCACACCTTTGTTAGATATCTAACACACAAACCTACACATGTAGTCACACCTTTGTTAGATGTCTAACACACAAGCTGACACATGTAGTCACACCTTTGTTAGATATCTAACACACAAACTGACACATGTAGTCACAACTTTGTATGATATCTAACACACAAACCTACACATATAGTTACACCTTTGTTAGAAATCTAACATACAAACTGACACATGTATTCA